>NC_061111.1:175286217-175519653 GCF_002878395.1 Capsicum annuum
AATTCACTGTCCCTCCCTGACCTTGCCAAGTTGATGGCTGAATTTGAACAAGCAAAGGCAAATATTGCAAAGCTGAAGAGTAAGCAGCCATAATAGCCTATTCTTGACCCAACCTTAGTGGAAAGTGATGTTGATGAGGGTATTGCGGACTTGATGGGCAGACCAGTGAAGGATAAAAGAAAGGAGCAAATGGATGAAAAACTGTAAGGAAAGAAGCAAACAGGAGAAAGAGAGAAGAAATGACACCAGAATAATACTAAGAGAGCTTAGAAGAAGTCACTGAAGGATAAAAAAAAGAGGAGAAAGAAAAAGAAAGACGATATAGCAGGGGTATCCACTAGTGTAGCCCCAGCAAGGGGGCAAGTGTTGGATCTGTTCAAGAGACGATTCCTCCAATCTTAGAGGGTGATGTTATGAGTGCCCCTACCACTATAAGGGCCAACATTGCACCAGGAGAGGACGCAGGAGCCTTACCACACTTTACAAATGCCTCAGATGAATAAGAAGAAAAACAAGTAAAACCATTTCCTTGTACTTTAAATCAATGCTTTGAGAACAATTTATTTATTTTTTTGTAGGGGTGGTATACTTGTACCATGGTGGGTTATGTTGCCGATCTCTTTTCCCTTTATGTGCTATCTAGTAGAATCGGCATATCTAGGGTGTTTTATTTTCATATCTCTAATTTCCTAAGCTTGTGATGTAAAATCTGTGTTTAATGTTACTTATAAAAGTTTTCCCTATTTTAGTATCCCTTTGTAGATATGAATAATGATAATGTTTGCATAATACTATGAGCATGAAAGTGTAATTATTTACTCTAATCATGTAGCATGCGTGCATAACCTTTAGTGAGTCTGCATTTGGCATTAATATGTAAGAGGTGCATGAATCATGTGATGGAAATCCTAAGAGCAGCAGAAGAAGTCTAACTCAGTTGCCACTGTGTGTGTAAGGATTTGTCTTGAGTTATTTCATAGTGTAGTGCCTAGAACTTGCCCGAATCATTGATACTATTCTCTAACTGATTCAATAGGATACGATGATGGGCCTCCTTGTATTTTTAGTCCACTTAGCCTAAATAATTAACCACTCTAAGATTATTCTCTCACTTGAACCCATTTTGAGCTTTTTAGTAGTTTTCTTCATTTTCTATAACTATAATTAACTCTCCATAGTGAATTATTATTCAACTCTAGCCCTGGCCTAATATTAGGCAATTGAGGGTGGCTATTGTAAAAATGTAAGCACCTAGAGGAAAGTTGGTTCAGAATATAGTTAAAGGCATTTGGCACTAATCTGTTTAGAGATATTGTACACCTTAGCTTACTACATCAACATAAGTTGAGAGTGGCTGATGCTTAATAAAAAAATTATTATAAGTAAGTTAATTAAAATAGCAGCTTGGGGCTGAAAAGTTGTTAGGGTAATGAGAGTTAAGCCCTAATGAGTTACTTTACCTAAAAGAGTACCCTCACCTACCCTGAAGCCTCATTATAATCCTAGAAAAAATCTATTTGATCCTAGCGAATCATCTTTGAGGGTGTTTTAAATGGAAAAGGCAAGCCTATGGATACCTGAACTACACTTGTAACTTCTTTAATGAGCGTGAGAGTTTAGATTATGTCCACATTGTATAAAGAGTGGTGGACTTCATTGTTGTGCGGGCAACTGGATTTTCTCTTAGTTCTGTTGTTCGCTGTGGGATATGACATCCATGTTGCGTGTACTGAATTATATTAATGTTGGGCATAGAACATGCTAGTTGAAACTCATGTGAGTAAAATGATGAGTGAATTGTTGCGTTAAAGTGATTCATTAGTTGGTATCTTGTCATGGTATGGTTCATGTTTGCAATTGGATACTGAGTTGCTTGAGGACAAGCTACGATCTTAAGTTAAGGGTGTTGATGTTCCGGCTTTCGATGGAATATTTTGCATCATTTTCTTGAGAAAGTTGTATGTTTTCAAGCAAATAAGGTTGCATTTAATGCTGGTTTTTAATGTTTCAGGGTAAGGATCTAGCTGAAGAAAAAGTATCAAAGAAGTGGCAGAAAAACACTTCTAACGGTCAAAATGGTGGACCATCAGTCTTACGACGGATCACCAACTTGACCGTCAGGCTTAAACAGAATCCAAGACTTAAGGACTTGCAGCAATGGACCAAATGATGGAACGTTAGTCTTGTGACGGACCACTAATTTGGCCGTCAGTTTAATCAAGAACCAGGCTCCCTAAAGGACTCAACGATGAACCAAGTGGTAGACCGTCAGTCTTGCGATGAACCCCTAAGTTGGCCGTCAAGTTCATCTAGAACCCGAACCCTTGAAGGACTCAGTGATGGACCAAATAGTGGACCGTCATTTTTATGATGGACCACCAATTTGGCCATCAATCTTATCCAGAAAGTGACCTTCCCAGATCAGCAGCGACAGGCCAAATGATGGACCGTCAACCTTGCAATGGACCACCAATTTGGCCGTCACTTTGGATGTGAATTTTATGATTTTGAATTTTAAATCCTTATAGCTAGGAACATATAAATACCAAGTATTAGGGTTTAGTAGGCATATTTTGTCTTCAGTTTCACACTTTCTTTTGTATTGAGAGTTTTGCACTACTTTTCATTAAGATTTGAATCTAAAGATTGAGAGGAGATTATTAGTTTTCATATTTTTTGTCAAATATCAAGAAGAACAATATTGTAACATTTGTAATTACTCTTCTGAAGTTATTTATGAACATCAATATAACTTTGATTTCTGACATGGAGATAAGTAGCTAAATTCCCATAACTAGGGTTATGGGAGACTTGCTGTAGAGAACTATTTTGCGGTTGTGAATGGGTTTGTCTTCTAACATATATTGAAATTGCATGAATATTTCTTCATTTTAATGACATCTCTTGGTTGCAACATAAGAAATGAGCCCATGAACTCCATTTGTCTGATAAGAAAGTAGATGTTGGGAAAAGAAATGATTCACATGAGCTTCATAGGTTTACCCTTTTGGTTAATGGGTTGATGCCTTAGCAGGATCAACCCTCATAAGAGTGTTATTGAATAATGCATGAATCCTTTAAGTTTGAGAGAAGTAAAGGGTGAGATACTCATTGGGCTGAGAAACACATGGGTAGTCTTTAGAATTCAATAATTTTTGCAATTGGATACATAAGTTAGAATTCGAACACAAGCTCACAACCCTAGTTGTTTGAAAGTATTGATGACCATAACTCTAGTTAATTTATTCTCATTGGAACTAATCTATATTTACTCTTAGTAGCTAGGCTTTTGTGTAACATCAATGCAAAAGAACACCGTTAAAATTTCCAAACCCCCTTTATTTCGGAGCCTTAGGTCAATAGTCTAATAGTATTCACAATACTTAGTGAACATGGTATTCCCTATGGGATTCGACACCCAACCTAGTTAGGTTCTATATTTGAAAGCAACCGCTTACTCTCTCATAAGAGAATTGTAATTTGGACGTATCAATGAACTAAGTATTCAAGCCTTATATAGATTTCTTTATGATTCTATTCATCAGTGGAATCCTTGTGTATTCGACTTGCAGAGAGGAGGATGTGTAGTATTTAAGGATCGTGCTTCAGACTCTGATAATATGTGCTTTTTGTCAAGTTCTCCATGTGTGAGTTTTGACCAGAGTCAGTGACATTCCTTGGACATATGGTGTCTAAGGATGAGATTATTGTAGACCTATCTAAGATTAGGGTGATTCGTGATTGGGATAGACCTAACTCTCTAACTGAGGTCTATATCTTCATATGTTTGGCTGGTTATTATTGATATTTCATTGAAGGTTTTGCTATTATTTCAATGACTATGACCAGATTGAGTCAAAAGGTGGTTCCTTTCTGATGGTCCGAGGAGTATGAGTCGAGCTTTGAAAATCTCAAGGACTTTCTTACTATATCTCCTATTTTAGCTCATCCCATTGAGGGTGAGGGATTCACTGTGTTTTGTGATGCTTTTGGCATTGGTTTGGTTATGTATTTATGTAGTAGGCTTGTGTTATTACTTACACTTCTATATAAATTAAGATGCATGAATGCGACTACACCATTCATGATTTAGACTTGGGAGTGGTAGTTTTTACGCTTAAGATTTGGAGGCATTTTCTTTATGGTGTGCATTATGAGATCTTACTAATCATTGCAGTCTTCAACATCTTATGACCAAAAGGGAGTTTAATGTTAGACAATGTAGATAGATGGAGTTTCTTAAGGATTATGATATTTTGAACTTATATCATCTAGAAAGGCAAATATGGTAGCGGATGCCTGGAGATGAAAGGCAGTAAGTATGGGTAGCTAGGCTTGTATTTTAGTTTCTCAGAGGCCATTGGAACATGACATTAATTCCATAGAAAACTTGATGGTTCACCTTGATATCTCAGACCCTACAAGGATTCCTGCTAGTGTTGAAGAGAGATGTTCATTATTTGAGCAAATTCTGGATCGTCAGTTTAAGGATAATAAGATTTGCTTCCTTCGTGATCAGGTGTTGAGTGGTGAGTCCGAGATGACCACCATAGATTCCGAGGGTTTTTGAGATTTGATGGCCGCATATGTGTTTCAAAGATTTATGACTTGATTCAGTTGAATTTGCATGAGGCTCACAACTCTAGATATTCCTGTAAGACCCCATAAAATCCTAAGCTTAACTCAGTCTTTTAAAGCTTGTTAAGGGGTCCCAGATGTATAAAATTTTTAGCTAAGTATTCAGACTTAGTGTTGTTTTAACCATCGTAAGTTGGCAACTCTATTTCACGACCTTCATGACCTTAAAGTAATGATTTTTAGGTTGAATTATGATCAGGTATGTCAGTGGGTGTTCCCAAACAAGTTTTAGATTTTTTTGAACTTTGTTTGAAGCACGTTTGGAAGTCCAAACTAGTGGATCAACGTGATATAGACACGTTGCTTCTCCTGTCGCATCGATGAATGTTTTTCTCCAGCTCCCAGTGCAATTTTCAGTGAATCAACACGCACTCGACATGGCGCATTGACCATCACATCAATGCCAATAATGTGGAGCTTCGGTCTGTGCGTCGCTAGTCCAGGTTTTAGTAATTAAAATTTGTATCTAGAGGGATAAATATGTCTTTTCCCATCTTATTTCATCCACCAAAAACATGTAATTCAGACCCCAAAACATGTAATTAAGCCGTTCGAAAGGCAAAATTTACTCATTCTCTCTAGTATTTTTCAACAACAAACCCTAGTTCATCACATTCTAGAATCCAAGTTCCAAGGAAATCCATCAATCTTTTAGAATGCAAGCTTTAAGGTATGTCAAGTTTTCATTCAAGAGTCCATTCCACCCTTGAAGTCCAAGAAACTATTTTTAAAACTCCAAGTGTATTGATTTCATGAATTTCATGTTGGGTTTTATTATATTCATGATTATAACGATTAATTGGGTTTCTAATCCATGTTTTGTTATAAGTTTCATGTGGAGTTATTTGATATATATACAGAATCATATGAATCCATGCTAAACCCTTGAAATTGTAAATGGGGATTTGAATTATGATACCTATATGATGTTTAGTGTTTTGTGCATGGATCATGTTCTCCAAGTGTTTGATAAATTGCTCATGTGAACAAAGAGAAAGGGACAAAATCATAACATGTTAGTTTATGTGCAAGTTATATCATGCAAGTGTTTGATAGAATGTCTCAATGAATAAGTTATGCCTTTCAAGTTTATGCTATGATTTACTTTTCATGGTATCGAGTCTTGGGGGTATTCAATACCCGAAAACTTAGTTATTTACCTAGAGCTATGGTAGTTACAGAACAGTCTCAGTAGTGTCAAGAACAGTAGCCTCAGTAATCAGTCATTGTTACAGTCCAGTATTCAGTTCAGACCTTATTAAATTTATCTAGTCAACAAAACTCTATATATTCCATCAGTTATCAAAATTTAGTAGTACTTCATCAGTTAACGGAACTTAGTGAACTTAGTTAAATTTAGTTAAATAGTATGATCAGTAATAGTTCAGTCAAGCCTAATACAGTTAGAAATCAGTCTAGTGTCTATTTAGTTGGAGTAGGATTTAGCATAGAGTGAACCCAAGGATAGGGGCATTCCTACCAGCTAAGAGTTTGACCCTTAGTAACAATCCTTGCATTACAGAACTACACAACCAATGTAGGTTGAGATATCTTCCTGCCAGACTAGAGTTGATATATCTCATATGAATTTTCCTGCCAGCGAAGGTTGATGAAAGAGCTTCTTATCAGAGAGGGTTAACTCACAGCTTGTCTTTACCCGTGGTACGATACTGACACCCTTGCAACAAAGGTTACAGGTTTGACCCCAATCTATTCAAAAAAGGGTATGTCGATTAGATGATTACCTCCCACAGTCTCAGTGTTAGTTCCAGTCTCAGTATATAACTCAGTTAAGTTCTAGAGAATCAGGACTGACAGATACAGTCACTCTATTCAGTATGGAACTTAGCATAGTTACACAGAATCAGGACTGTCAGGTACAGTCATTTATCTATCAGTTATACAGTATCAATAAAATTAGATACTAGTTAATCAGTATTCAAAAAATAGTATCTAGTATTATCATGATCTCAGTTACAGTTTACGTATTTATGCATATACTCTCATTCAGTATACTCATGTCATTCAGTCAGTATTGTTCATGCATATGAACCCATGCATCTCAGCCTACGTCACTTAGCATACAAGAACATTCACAATACTGACGTATGCCTTTCTTTTGTGCTATGATGTATTATATCATAGGTTCAGATGTAGGGGCTCATGATCATACTTAGCAACCCGATCCATTAGCAGCAAACTTAGTGGTGAGTCTTCATAGTTTGAGGACATATTTATCATTCTAGTATTTTTGTAGTAAGCTTATTTTAGTTGTCAAAGTTAGTTGGGGACTTGTCCCATTAACTCCTTGCTCAGACAGTAGAGGCTTTTCAGACTATAGTATTTATAGACAGTTGTTCAGTTTTTTTATTGATGTACCATACTAATTAATTATTTATAATTTTGAACCTTATAGAAAGTTTTTTCCTAATTTCTGCAAAATTATAGTATTTTTATTCAGTTATTGCAGCAGGTACCAGTCATGGTTTAGCTTGAGGTCCTTCGGGATTATGAGCATCGTGTAGCATTAGGGGTAGGGACTTGGGGCATTACAATTCCATTTACCTCAGTACAAGTATAGAGATTTGAGTAAACATTATTGGTGAAGTGTTATAAAGAGAGTTGTGGCAGACTTTGTAGCTCGTTGCTTATGTTGTCAGCAGGTAAAAGCCGAGAATTAATATCCAAGTGGTTTGACTCAAAGGTTGCCAATTCCCAATTGGAAATGGGAACAAATTACCATGGATTTATTTAGCGGTTTTCCTAACACTTCCCATGGTTCTGATGCTATCTGGGTCATTGTAGATCATTTGAACAAGTAAGCATACTTAATTCGATTCAGATGTCCTTCAGTGCTGAGAGACTAGCTCCTGTTTATGTTTGGGAGATGCTCTATTTTCATGGTGTTCCAATGTCTATGATTTCAAATCGTGGTTCGGTGTTTACTTCAAGAATTTGGAGAGCATTCCAGGAGGATTTGGGCAATCAGGTGGATCTTAACATAACCTTTCATCCACAGAAAGATGGTCAGTCGAAGTGGACTATTTAGGTTCTCGATGATATGCTCTGAACCTGAGATCTGAATTATAAAAGCTAGTGGGAGTAACACTTTGCGTTGGTAGAGTTTTCTTATTATAACAGTTATTATTTGAGTATTGATATATGACAGCGCACACGAAAGTGTACGTGGTCTACCAAGTAGTAAAGTGGCCTTCAAGAAAGCCGAATTATCGATCCCACTGGGACTTAATCTAACAACTATTCAATTCTAGTTCACAATTTAAATTAATTTAGTGCAAGAGTAACCAAAAAGAGAGTTTGTAATTTTTAAACTAAACAAAAGCAAATAGTGCATAAATTAAAAGTCTTGAAAAAATCAATGGAGTAAACCCCAGGTTAAAGCACTTCGAACAATCATACTATGTTATTAAACTTCATTAGTTAATTTGCTTATCTTGTTCATTGATTCGTAGTCAATTGCATAATCATGGTTTCCCAACCTCTAATTTTTTACCAACTTGGACCTTACAAGTAAATCATTGAGCAGCGATGTAATAATCCAATTAAGTGTTTTAAAGCTATAATCCTACGTTTGAATCAAGTAAGGCTTCTAAGTACATCCCTGTCCTAGATGCTAATTTGAATTCCTTATTTCATAAAAGAATACAAACCATACTTTGTTTATTCTAGGGATGTACAAGGTTCACAGAAGGGATTCGGCTACGTATGAGGCTGCCAAAGAAAAAGATAAAGGCTCAATGGGGCTTACTAGGATTGTGCACAAAGGCTAGGTCGAAAAGAAGGTATAAAACTAGGCTATCAAAGAAATGCCTAAATCATTTCCTAAACCCACATTCTTTATTTTTCTTTGCACACACACCGGGAAAGTTCTAGACATCTCATGCAACAAGGACTATACAAATATCTCACATCACACATGGCATATGTTTAACTCACTTTGGATCATCATAGACTCTAAACCAAACAATAGCATGAACTCAAATTTAAGCCACAAATACTAGAGTCACAAACATGAGCCTAAGAGTCTCAAAAGTAGCAATTCTCATGATTCAACATCGTTTTTACCAACAAAACACTTGCATCATGCAATAAAAATAGCACCAACAAGAATATTTTTTAAATTGAGCCAAAAATTGGGAATTTCCCACCCCACACTTAAAAATATACATTGTCCCCAAAGTGAACTTTTAAAGTAAGAGATAGAAATACTCTCTGAGGCCTCTATGCCTAGATGGTAGCATATTTTTGCATCAAAAAGATTCAAATGACCCCACACTTAGTTTCCACCATGCTCCTTAGCTCAGGTTTTCAGTACTCAGACTTTCCATTAAACTGTGACTCAACAAAAACAAAAACTACATGAAGTAAAAAAAACTAAAAAGAAAACATACCTACTTAACTTGCGTTGCCTCCCAAGCAGTGCCTAATTTAGTATCGTGGCATGAGCCAACTATGGATTAGCCATTATATTTCTTTTACTTGGTCTCTATCTTCTTATTCTTTTCACCCCTCATGGGTGTGAACTCTCAAGTTCTGTAGATTTTTAAAATTTTGCCTTTTTATGCTTATCAACTTGCATTATGTCAGGTTGCAGTATTAGAGACTTAGGTTGCTCAGTGAAGTAGTCCGAAGAGGTCCTTTGAGGAATAACCACCCTACACTTATCCCCTTCAATTACAGAAATCATAAACAAGTCTTTATAGTGCGATAGTGTGTTAAGCAGCTTATAAACTTTAAAAACCACCTCTTTATCCTCCAACCTTATTTTGAGCCTAATATATCTCACAACAATTAACGTTCCTCCCGTCACTAAAAATGGACACCCCAAGATGATTGGTACCTATTTGTCTGCTTGAAAATCTAGAACAATAAAGTCAGAAGAAATAATAAATTTATCAACCTTTATGAGCATATCCTCTATCACTCCTTCTGGACGGGCTATGGTCTCGTTTTCCAGTTGTAGTAGTATAGAGCTCAGTCTAGGCTTCCCCAAACCCAATGTATTGAAAAAAGATAGGGGCATCAAGTTGATACTTTCCCCAAAATCACTAAGTGCTTGAACTACCTCGATATTGCCAATCTAAATGGGAAGAGTGAACTTCGTAGGATCTTTAAGCTTTTTTGGCTTCTTTTAGGTAACTGCCAAACTATACTCTTTAGTGAGTGCTACATCTTCTAAATCCTACAATTTAACTTTATTAACCATCATATCCCTCAAGTACATAGCGTACTTAGTCATACCCTGCAAAACATCTAACAAAGGTAAGTTAATATGAAGCTCTCTAAACATGTCAAAGAACATCTTAAAATAAGCATCCTTCTTTATTTTATTTTCCTCTGAGGAAAAGGAAGTGACGGCATGTGCTTCTTCTCTGGTTCAGCAACTTTAGTCTTCAAGTACTCAGACTTTCTTGAATTATCAACAACTTTTTTGGATACCTGTTAGGTTACCACCTAAGTCTCTACCTCCTTAGTTACCTTTGGAGGTTCTCCATGAAGCTTTCTACCACTCTCAAGGTGATTGCCATAATTTGTTTTGGATTTTCTATATCTCTGAACAACCCACCTTATGGCCCAAGTGCACATGTAAGTGTACGTGGTCTACCAAGTAGTAAAGTAGCCTTCAAGAAAGCCGAGTTATCGATCCCACGGGGACTTCATCTAAAAGCTATTCAATTGTAGTTCGCACTTTAGATTAATTTAGTGCAAGAGTAACCAAGAAGATAGTTTGTAATTTGTAAACTACAAAAGTAAATAGTGCATAAATTAAAAGTCTTGAAACAATCAATGGAGTAAAGCCCAGGGTTAAAGAAATTCGAACAATCATACTATGTTATGTAATGTCATTCATTAATTTTCTTATCTTGCTCATCGATTCATAGGACTAATTGCATGATTATGGTCTCCCAACCTCTAATCATTTACCTAACTTGGACATTACAATTACATCGTTAAGTGGGGATGTATTAATCCAATTAAGTGTTTTAAAACTATCATCCTATGTTTCAATCAAGTAAGGCTTCTAATTACATACCTGTCCTAGATGCTATTTGAATTCATTATTTCATAAAAGAGTACAAACCATACTTTATTCATTCTTATATTCTATCCCTCTATTCCTTCTCCCGTGATCACAAGGGTGATAATAGATGTGTTTTTTGGGTGATCAATCCATCAAATAGTTGAATAAATAATAAACAAACAACCAAGTATGATAATAAAATCGAACGAAATTAATTCAAACTAATAGTACTCATGTTCTTGGCTTTAACCTCGAAAAGACAGTTTTTAGCCACTCATAGCCATAATCAACATCCAAACAATTGTATGAAAGATTAAAACCATAAAGAAAGCAAAATTAAAGAATAAAAACCTAAAAAGAAGTTGTGGTAGCCTCCAATGTTGTTCCAATCTATCTACGGGTTCTAAGATTCTCCAAGATGTGTTCCAAGACATTATATTTATAGTAGACAAGTGACAAACCGAATGAGATTAGGTTTCCATGTCATCCTTGTTAAGTAGGGTATATTTTTCCCAATTTTTATGCTCACAAAATTTCTCTAACATGCCAATCACCTTAGGACCATGAAGCGTTATAATCGCTATGAGTTTTTGGAATTTGACAATTGCAGATTCACTCTTCACCGCAATGTGGTGCCTCCTTCATTGCTATTAGGACTGCAATGTAGTGGTCAACATTTTGGTCCCCTTCTAAATCCAATGGTGTGTCGCATGCACCAATAGGACACTTATACATTTCATATGTGCCTTGGACATTCTAGGTCTCCAACTACGCCAAGGTTGTATCATGCTTTTGTTGATCCATTCTGAGCCTTTTTGAGTTGTTTAAACTTGATTTAAATTTTTTATATCCTTCATATATCATTATAATCCATTAATAAAGCATCCTATAGAATTAAATACAATAATTTAGAGGGCAAAACAATACCACATCAAAGATGGTGAATTAGAATCACGAGCTAACACTAGGCTTGCCCACATTGATCTTAAGCTTATTATTTTAACTCTTGTTTTGATCCAATTGACACTTGAACATTGTAAACAAGTTTTTTCACATATAAATGCACAATAAAAAAATTATGAACTCATTAAACATGTTAGAACTTGACACGATAGACTAGACAAACACCTAGCTCAAGCTAGTCACACTAGTTTTCTCGATTGAATTCTAAATGATCAATTTGAATCAAAACTCATGTAAAAACACCATTACACATTGTAAACACATACATGGACACTTATATAAACATTTATAACACTATCAACATATTGGGCACGCGAATTATCCTCAAAATAAGGCTAAATAGGCTAGAATAGTGACGGTAGAATAAATAAATACACCTAACATCAATATGGTACCCTTCGAGGCTTTGTATGGTAGGAGATGTATATCTATGGTTGTATAGTTTTATACTTCCAATATTAGGTCTTGTGGTACTGATTTACTTCAAGAGTCATTGGATAGAGTCAGGACTATTTGGGATAGGTTGAGAGCGACTCAAAGTAGGCAGAAGCCCTATGCAGACCGTAGGGTTGGTTAATTGATATTTGGAGTTGGTGACCGAGTATTCCTTCAATTATTTCCTATGAAGGGTGTGATAAGGTTCGATATAAACAGCAAGCTCAGTCCTAGATATATTAGACCTTTTGAGATTTGTCATACTGTTGGTGAGGTAGCCTATGAGTTAGCTTTACCTATAAATTTTGTCACAGTCCATCAATTTTTACATGTTTTTATGTTGCAGTGATATATTCCTAATCCGTATCATGTGCTTAGATGGGACTCAATCCTATTGGATGAGCGTTTGACCTTTGTAGAGGAGTCTATGCTCATTTTGGCTAGTGATGTTTCAGGCGATGGCATACCAGAAAGATTCCAGTAGTTAAGGTTCCATGGAGGCACCTCTCAGTGGAGAATTCCATTTTTGAGATCGAGCGAGAGATGCAAACCCAGTATCCTCACCTATTTAGGACTTCAGGTATATCCTAATCTTTAACTTTTGGGGATAAAAGTTTCTTTAGTAGTGGATATTGTAATAACCCTTTAGGTCATTTTCAATTAAAGCTTTTCTATAATTTCTCCAAGTCATTTATGACTTGCTGGGATTGACAAATTATTTATCGGGCAGTTCGTTTGGTGTTTAGAGCAAATTTCTTTCTTAGAAGTTTTCACTAGTTCCAAATGGCCACTGGGTAAAAAATTTAGTAAAACAATCTTGAATACAAATTTTGAATGCACCAGCAGCTTTGGAATATTGATTTTAGTATAGGCACCTAAGCTTATTTCGATCTATTGGTTGGAAATTTAAGCAAATAAAATATGTGTGTGGGACCCATATTAGGTCAAAACAACCTCAGATGGAAAATTTTGTGTGAGCCATCATATTTGGAATGTTGAATTTAGTGTGATTACATAGGTTTTGTTTTACATATATGGGATTTTAAACAAATCCCAAGCCCCCGATTGAGACCATTCTTAGACTTGAAAAATCTGGTGTATCAAGAAAATCGGTGCCACCGTGATTGCAACACTTTAGGCTGCATCGTAACACAGTGTACAGAAGATATGGTACGATCATGGAGGTCAAGGTGCGATCATACATCCCAAATATAACCATAAAAAGTGGCGATCGCACACCTGCAGGTCGTGATAGTGACTACCGAGGCCTTGGACTGACTATAAATTGAGCCTTTTTCATGATTTTAGGAATTTTTCATCTTTCCCTTGAGAGATAATCCCTAAAATATTATGAAAACCTTTTATTGAAGCTTGGTGGGTCTTGGAAAGCTAGATTAATATCTATTTCTTGATTCTCCTATCGATTTAAGGTAAGTATCCTCTAAATTCATAGTTGAATTCTTGGTTAATTGTTCAAAACTCCAAAAAATTTATGGCTTGATTTTAGCCCCAAATTAGCTTGGTTTACGCCCATTTATAATGGTAATTATTCATTGAGTTTGAAATTATGTTAGCTTGGTTTTGGAAACACGATTTCCATAAATGGGACCCAAATAGGGGGTTTGAGGTATTTTTTGGACCCGAAGCACAATAGTAAAATATGGGTATCATTATTCTTGTCTTTATTAGAAGAATGTGTTTTTTATAGCTTGTCATCGTGAAGGATGAAGAAAAGGTTTAGCTGTTCGTTGAGCTTTCTTCAACGTTGAGGTAGACTAGGTTTATTCCTTGCTAGATTGAGCTAATTCATAGTATTCCTATGATATTATGTTGGATTTGGTATAGGTTTTAGGTGTTGTATTGATGAAATGCAGAACTTGGGTTAGTTGGATCATTTAGGCTAAATGAAATTATAGAGTTGAAATACTTGACTTGTTTCTTATTCCTTATGAGATTTGGACTTTATTAATCATGTTTAGCATAAGAATGCCTTAGAATACTACAGTTAGGTAAGAATGCTTTAGACACTCATGCTTACGATAAATTAGTCTTAGTTGCTTACATTAATGAAGGTTGTATTAGTTCCCATTTTGAATTAGTTTAAGTGTTTGAGAAGAATCCGTACCTTAGGACTAATGGTGGCTTGTTATACATCTAAGAGTAGATTTAGATACCTTAGCCTAGTCTGGGGTAGAATATGACTTAGAATATATTTTAAGGATTTAGACGTGGGCTTTTTGACCCACCATAAGCCTAGATTGATGAATATTTCTATTGAAACCCTTATACACTCATTAAATTCCTAAGGAATTCCCTTTTAAGGCAATATTAAGAAACCTTGGTACTTGTTGGTGATGAGGAATGATATTGGGAGTATTTCCTAAACAATTAGGCCATATATATGATTTGTTGATTAAGCTTATGCCGAGCTATTGATTATGTTATTGTGTTGGATATAGATTAGGCGAACGAATATACTATTGAATGAGACCTTAATTATGATATTGTTTAAGCCATAAATTATTTTATGGACTATGCTATGAATAAGCAATAGACTATGTCATGGATTAAATATTGCCAACAATAATGATAAGTGATTTTTTATGCTAATGATAGGCCATTAAATATGCTATTAATGAGTCAGTGTTCATGATATTTCTTATGACTATTATGATCATCCTAAATAACTATGCTAGTAAACATGTTAGAACGCATCATTATTGACGACGTTTGAATTATGTTATAAAATTTGTTATATTTTCCATTCCAATTTATTTAATTATATTATGCCATGAAGTATGTTAGAAATATTGATGCTTGACTATATTGTCACTTATGACATTGATTTTATAGTCAGTTAAATTTTGGAAAATGATGTTGATATTATAATGATACAGTGATGTCCAATAAGGATGGAGGATATTAAGATAATATGATGATACCCAGGAAAGGCGGAGGATATTATGATGATATGATAACACTCGGCAAGGCCGTAGGATATTATGATGATATGATGATACTCGACAAGGCTGGAGGATACTATGATGATATAGATACCCGACAAGGCCGAAGGGAACTGTGCTGATATATTGATACCAAGCAAGGCTGAGGAATGATTATGAGGATACATTGAAACCCGACAAGGCTGAAGGATGGAAATATTATTGTGCCTATGTGTACATCTACTGGTTCGAGTTCGGCTAGCTCTATGTATGGCAACTACGTGCTTATATATATACTTACATATAATATGAGTGATGTTGATATTAGGAATATCGACTGTAGCTCAAAATTGATAAATATTTATAAAGTGGTATAGTTGATGATTAGTGTGAAATAATGATTAGTAATAAGTGATGATTGGTAATGAGTGATGCTAGTGATAATTGATAGTTATATAACCATTGATAACTAGTGGCTATGTGGTAAATAGTTTTTGAATGATGATTAGAGGTTATATGATGGAATGTGAGTACTTTGCCTAAATAAGGAAACAAAATAATACAGTTCAAAAGTATCTAGGATTAGGTGACGCCATTCTTCATAACCTATCAGGAGGCTGATGACTTATAATAAATGTCATCAGCTTCCTCTTTGCTTTTGAAACTTGCTACCTTAGGCTGACGACAAACAGTGACATCCTATCAACTCCTGATGACTTATCACAAATGACGTCAAGTCTCTACCTTAGCCCTCATGTTCTGCCTTAGGCTGATGACAAATCTAACGACCCATCAGCTCCTTGACAGCTTATCACAAAATGTCGTCACAATTCTCAACTCAGGTCCATTCTTTGTCTGAGGCTGACAATGGACATGATAGCTTATCACAGGGCTGGCGACCTATTAGAAATGTCGTCAGCCACACTTACCTTCAAGTTTCTTTAGCTTTAAACTTTTTTTCTTTCATTCTTGTTGGTTCTCTAACATGTTAGCTTCTACTGTAAAATCAAACATAAAAAAATAAAAAACGACAAAAGCTGCTTAAGACTTTGCAATTATTCTTAGTTAAAAACCCTCAAATGTGTTAGCATTAGCTCACACATCAACACCCTCAACTTAAAATAATTGCTTGTTCTTAAGCAAATCAACACAACTAAGAGAATAAAAAGTACCTTTGGGAGTCAATCATCTATATCATCTCAAAACACTTTCACTCTCTCCAAGGTCAGTCAATTTAAGAATAATGAAGAACACCAATGCAACACACAGAAATAAATATAAGGCATTAATTCAGATACATTGACCATGCATATACTAGTATTAAACACTCCAAACAAGTTAGCAACTAGTGACATATCTGGTGTGCCCTCACAGCAAAGAAATCCCCCTTATCTCATATTAGTAATCCTATACGTAACCATGGGGACAATTAAAACACTCACTCTCAGAACAAATTTCCAACCAATGTATGACAATTACCATAGGATTGCCCTTATTTTCATTACCCAGATCTTCAGATAGGTCCTCTAGGATCACTATAGGTCTTCTCTTAGTCTTGTGATGTAGGTTAGGGGCTGGTATAATACTTGATGTTATTTAAAGTGACTAAGACTCCTTGATACTACATTATATTTTGGGGGTTTCACTCATTAGCCTTTTCCACTCTTCTCTTTTATTGATCCCACTTATTTAGGCTGGGTGCAGTCTTTTCCACAATCACTTATTCTTTTTCACAATATTTCTTTTTCGTTCTCTTTCCCTACGTATCTAGCTTTTTTTATTCTTTTCTTTTATGCTACCTTTCTTGATACTTATTCTGTATCACCCACCCCTATGATAGACATCCTCAAATTAGGCCATTTTCCTAAGTCAAGGTGCACAACGTTTAAGGAGGACCAGGGCCAAAACAGGTTCATTATGATCTAAATGGGAAGGTGATAGGTGTCATAAAAAGAAATAGGCTAATTAGGCTCAAAATAGGGATCAAGATATATTATACACATAGGGAAGTTCATTTAGGATAAAGTGAGATAATATCAAAATGGCCTGTAATCCTTTCCTAACCCCTATCCTTCAACCCAAGTAAGACTAACCAGGCAAGTTCTGGCTTCAGCATACAGAGAAAACTAAGTAGTTGCTCACACATACTTGGCACACAGGTATATCGCAATCTACTACTTATTCAGTTCATGCAGCTGTTTGGCAATGATCATTGTGTCACTATAACTAATGCCACACCAACATATACGGCGGTCACACTTAAATGCAAATCACAAAGTTAAAGAAGTAGACCACTTGAAGAGGTGTACAAAACTCACAAAACAATTCAACTGCCTCAAGTACAAGTATTTCTCCTAGTCGACTACAAAATTTTACAACAACAATTTACCCTACACCCTCAACTTAAAATCAAAGAAAATCTGAACTTAGGGTTAGAGTATACCTGGAATAGATCAATCCTGGGGGTCATGGGTTGCCTTCCATACAGCACCTAATTTAACGTTTCTACATGATTCAGGTATCTCGATTACTTCAGACTTCATCGAGAAAGGTAGTAGTAACACTTTTCATTGATTTTTTGGACCAATATAAAGTTTGACTCGTTGCCCATTTACCTTAAAGGTAATTCTATGTTTATTTTCAAGTTCCACTACTCCAGATTAGTAGACTTGACTAACTCTAAAAGAGCCTGACCACTTAGATTTAAGCTTACCTGGGAATAGTTTGAGTCTGGAATTGAACAAAAGCACCAAGTCACCCTTTTGGAAGTCTCGATTATCTATCCTTCAATCATGGTATTTTTTCATATTTTCTTTATATAGGTATGCTCATTCATATGCCCTAAGATGGAATTTATCTATATCATTTAGCTGTCCCAGTCTCAACTCTGTTGCCTCCTTCCAACTCAAATTCAGCCTTTTAAGTGTCCATAAGGCTTTGTGCTCCAGCTCAATGGTAAGTGGAAAGCATTTCCATAGACCAGTTGAAATGGTGACATGCCAATGGTTGTTTTGAAAGTAGTGCAATATGCCCACAAGGCATCATCGATCTTTTGAGGCGAATCTTTCCGACTAGCATTCACCGTTTTGGCGAGAATGGCTTTAATCTCTCGATATGACACCTCCACTTTCCCACTAATTTGTGGGTGATATGGAGTGGCTACCCTATGCGGTTTCACCCCATATTTTTCTAAAGTTTCTCAAAATACTTTGTTGCAAAAATGAGATCCTTCATCATTTATAATTGTGCTTGGTACTCCAAAGAGAGAGAAGATATTCTTTTTGAGAAAAGCAACAACTCTCTTTCCTTCATTATCAGACAAGGCAACAACTTTGACCAATTTTGAGACATAGTCAACAACAACTAAAATATACTTTATCCTATACGAGCTTACAAAAGGACCTATGAAATCGATGCCCCAGACATCAAATAATTTCATGTTAAGAATCTTAGTCAAAGGCATCTCATGTCTTTTGGAGATTACCCCCTGCCTCTGACATTGGTCACATTTCAGCACAAACTCGTAGGCATCCTTGAACAATGTTGGCCAATAGTAACCACTTTGTAACACCTTCCTAGTCATTCGGTCACCTACATGGTGACCTCCAACTAGGAAAGCATGATATGCTTCCAATATGCACAATACATCCACTTCTGGCATGCATCTCCTTATAATATTGTCAGCACATTGCCATAAAAGATACGACATTCCAGAAGTAATGTGTCACATCATGCAGGAATTTCTTTCTTTGATGGAAAGAAAGATTTTCTGGGATGACCTCACTCACAACATAATTTGTAAAATCAACATACCAACACAATTTCTCTACAGCAGCAGCCAAGATCTAATCATTAGGGAGGGCATTATTTATCTCCATTTCATTACTAACTCTCTGCTCTCCTTCCATTCTAGACAGTTTATTTGCATCCTGATTTTCACACCCTTTCCTATCTTTGACTTCAAAGTCAAATTCTTGTAGTAGCAATATCTATCTAATCAGCTTTAGTTTTGCATATTTCTTAGCCATTAAATACCTTAAAGTTGCATGGTCAGTGTAGACCACCACTTTGGTCCCAAGCAGATAAGCCCTGAACTTCTCAAAAGCATACACTATAGCCAGAAGTTCCTGTTCAGTGATGGTGTAGTTCTTTTATGCTCCATTCAGTGCTTTGCTAGCATAATATATTAGATGAAATAGTTTGTCCTTCTTTTGTCCCAGTACAGCTCCAAGGGCAACATCGCTTGCATCATACATGATCTCAAATGGTTTTGACTAGTCTGGTTCAACAATAATAGTGGACTCAACCAGCTTTTTGTTAAGGCATTAAAACTCCTTCAAGCAATCATCATCGAAGGAAAACTTAACTTCTTTCTCCAAAAGTTTACAAAGTGGATTTTCAACCTTCGAGAAGTCTTTTATAAACCTACTATAGAAACCAGCATGTCCAAGAAAACTACGCACTCCCTTTACTAAAATGGGAGGTAGTAGTTTATCAATAACTTCCACTTTGGCTCAATCAACTTCTATCCCTTTTGCTAAAATTTTATGATCGAGAATGATGCCTTCTTTTATCATAAAATGGCATTTTTCCCAGTTAAACACCAAATTGAATTCAACATATTGTTGCAAGGTTATACTCAGGTTTGCCAAGTACACCTAAAATGAGGCCCCCACTATAGATAAATCATCCATGAATACCTCTATGGTGTCCTCCACCATATTTGAGAAGATAGACATCATGCACTGTTGAAAAGTGGCGGGTGCATTGCATAGCCCAAACGGCATCCTCTTACATGCAAAGGTACCACATGGGTATGTGAATGTCGTCTTCTCCTGATCTTCAGGAGAAATACAAATTTGGTTGTATCTGGAATAACCATCCAAGATGCAATACCACCCCCTTTTGGCCAATGGATCAAGCATTAGGTCCATAAAGGGCATCGAA
The DNA here is from genome assembly GCF_002878395.1 of Capsicum annuum. Classification (NCBI taxonomy): domain Eukaryota; kingdom Viridiplantae; phylum Streptophyta; class Magnoliopsida; order Solanales; family Solanaceae; genus Capsicum; species Capsicum annuum. The sequence continues at coordinate 175,306,186 of NC_061111.1, forward strand.
AAGTGGTCTTTCAGATTTTATGAATTTAGCTTGAGGTAATCCATGAAAAATCTCCACCCAGTAATAGGACTAAGTGGAATCAACTCATTTCTTTCATTTGCAACCACAGTCAAGCCCTCTTTTTTTGGGCACACATTGAACTGGGCTCACCCATTTACTATTAGAAATTGGGTAAACCACTCCTGTATCCAACAACTTAATAATCTCCTTCTTAACCACCTCTTGTAGTGGTGGGTTAATACGGCGCTGATTCTCTATGGTTGGAATGCAATCTTCCTCAAGTTGTATTTTATGCGTGCAGATGCGAGGGGGAATGCTAGTAATATCTGTGATGGTCCATTCTGTAGCTCTCTTATGCCTCTGAAGTACTAAAATAAGTGCATTTACCTATTGTTCACCCAGATCAACTGCAATTATAACAGGTAGACTATTTTCATTACCCAAAAACACATATCGTAAGTGCCTAGGCAGTTCTTTCAATTCCATCACCGGTGACTCCTTAATTGATGGCTTGGCTGGTGGTGTTGGTCAATTAGAAAGGTCAAGGTATATCTTTTAAAAATCATAAGGATATGAAGCCATGCCTGACAAGGCACAAATAGTTTCTTCATACTCCTCAATGCCTTCACGATCGAAGTTTATTAGAACTGCGGCTAAAGACTTGGCAACAAGTTGCTCCTCTCTTGACACCTCCTTTTCATCCTCATAATACACATCAACTACTGAGAACACAATCATTTCTTTCTGCTGCTTCATTAATTTACATACATCAAACTATACCACTTTATCATTCATCCTGAATAAAAGCCCATTCGCTCTCAAATCAACCAACACACTTTTGATTGCGAGGAAAGGTTGACCCAAGATTATGGGTACCTCAAAGTTCACCTCACAATCCAGAATAACAAAATCTATAGGGAATATGAAGCTGGCTACCTTCACCAATACATCACATAAAATGCCAACAGGTCATTTTACTGACCTATTTACCATCATAGGTCGCATGTTGGTGGGTGTGGGATTTCCCAAACCCAACTTTCTATATGCAGCCAACAGCATCAAATTAATTCTTGCTCCCAGATCACATAATGCCTTGGCGAATTCTATAGTCCCAATTGTATAGGGAATAGTGAATGCGCCTAGGTCTGGCTTCTTCTACACTAAGGTCCTTGTAGAAATAATGCTACAACGATGGATATTATCCTCCAATTAGTAGCTCACCTCTCTTTTCTTAGTCACAAGGTCCTTCATGAATTTATCATATCCTGGCATTTGCTCAAGTGCCTCAACCAAAGGCACATTTATTGTCAATGACTTGAGCATTTCCATGAATTTGCTGAATTTTACTTCATTAGTTTTCTTCTTCAATCATTGAGGAAAGGGAGGTGGTGGTCTTGGGGTAGTTTTCAACACTACCTTCTTCTCCTTCTCTTTTCCTTTCTCCAGAACATCATCAAAATTATCCTTCTTCTCAGACAATGCTGGACTACTTTCTTCTGGTTCAACATCAACTACCTTATTAGCTAAAGGTTTGCCCACAGAAGTACCAGGTAATATCTTACCACTTTTAGTGGTAATTTCAATGTATGAGCCATGATTTTATGGATTCTAGACTGTATCACTTAGTAACATCCCACTCTTTCTCTGGTTGAATGCTGCGAAGAGTTGGCTCAACTGCTGCTTCAACTATTTAATTGTGATGGAGTGTGAGTGCACTAACTGACTGATGGATGTCAGGTCGGTCTTCATGGTGGTCACACTAAAGTTGGTAGCCTCTACTCCCTTCAAAAACTTAGCCATCATATCCTCCATGGACATCTTCTCAAAACTTGTTAAAGCAGCCTCACGATTTCCAGGAGGAATATATAACCCGCTCTTGTCATTGTTATTCCTTTAATTTCTCTATTTTCTATCCTTATAACTAGGCTTATCATAAATGTTCCAACCTTGATTCCCTTGGCTATTGCCTCAAAAAACCCTTGATTATTAATATAGTTTGCCTTTTCTTTTATACCAGCCTCAACTCTATCCTGAGATCCTACTACTTTCACCTTTTCAACCTTGCCTGATAGCAAGTGCTTGGTTAGCAAGTCCATTTGTGCTTTAAGGTAAGCCATGTCTTGGTCACGCTCCTCTTCTCTTCTGCATTGTTCCACAGTAATACCTACAAAAGCAGAGGGGCTGGCCACCACAGAGTCTCTAGTATGCCATGCCCAACTCTATTTGGTTATCCTCTCTAGCATCTCTGAAGCCTCTGGGAAGGTTATATCAACAAATTAACCACCAATAGTATTGTCTACAATTGGCTTTGTAACAGAGTTAAGACCTCTATATAAAGTCTCCATCAAGTGTATGTCTGTCATGTTGTGGTTCAGACAATGTGTCAGCTTTTTCTTAAATCTCTCCTAGGTTTTATGCAAGGCTTCCATCGGGAGCTGCCTAAAGTTGCTGATCTCATCCCTCAACTGTTCCCTCCTAAAAGGTGGAAATAACCTTTCTAGGAAAGCTCTTTTCAACTGCCACCAGTTGGTTATAGAATCAGGTGTTAGCTCATTTAGCCATAAAGTTGCCTTCCTAGACAAAGACAATGGAAGCAATCTCAACCAGATAGCATTTTGGCCCACTCCTGGGTTATCAAAAGATTTACAGATGGGGATAAACTTCACCATATGTAAGTTTAGGTCATCCCCAGGAAGGATACCAAACAACCTTTTCAGATTGAGGAGTTGAATCATAGTACTCATAAAGTTAAATTTAGCTGCAAGAGCCAACGGTGGAGGAATAATTTCACCCGTTCCACTTGCTCCATCCATTCCATCATCATCATCCTTAAGGTAATACTATACCGATTGGTACTCTTACCTTTCTTGGAATGGATGGTTCCTTTTAACATTATGCCATACTGGTGCAGCTACTTGCTCTACATGCATTGGGTTACTAGGATTTAGAAACTCCTCATCTCCCAAATCTTCATCCTCAGGATTTTGATGACGTGCTTATTGACCAATATTTTGTATATTTACCTGAGCTCTAGCTAGGCTGCCAATTTGTCAACCTCTTGCTGTTCTGCCATTCTTCCAATTCATTGTGGTTCTGGATTAAGTGGTAATAATGGTTCTATGGAACATATAGTGCTTGGCTTACACTACAAAGATCCTGCAGTAAACAAAAACAACAAATAAATGTAAAATTAGGAAACTTGACTAACAGTTAATTAGTCCACCCAACTTTAATTTACAACTGTATTCCTCGACAACGGTGCCATTTTTGATAACGGTCAAACTACACCTCTCTAATGTGAATATAAGCGATCGTTGTCAATATAAAACCTAACTAGGTTGGGGTCGAATCCCACAAGGAATATGGTGAGAACTTAAGTCGTTTGCAATTTAACCAACTGGTAGTTAAAGGTTTCCTGAAATAGGGGTTTTAAGTTTATCAAGTAATTGTTGGTCACTTTAACTTAAGTGTTCGTAATCAAGAGTTTATGAAAAAAACTAGAATTATGTTTACTAGGGGTTTTGGTACTGGACAAATGCTAATATCAGTTCAAGATTCTCACAATAGATAGGATAACAAGTTATCTTTATTGAAGTTATGGCTAAATGTCACTCTACCTATTTAAACATTTAATTACCTAATCCTCTCGGACTTAGGGAATTTATGTTCATGACCAGATTTTACCTCAGGTTAATCAACCTTGTTACATCGTCAATTATTAAATGGAAGTTTTTGTTGCTTCCAAGTCCTTGTTAATAATTAACTTCCCACTACATTTGATTTCTTTCTTAAGAAAATCAAAGTAGGTGTTATCGATTGTTTGCAACCAACAGACAATAATTAAAACCTCAAAATTATCAAGAAGTCCTACTACCTGTTGAATCTTGAACACTTAGCATCTTATCAAAATTTAACCCCAGATCCCATAATTCAGGAAAAAGGAATTTAGCCACGCATGATGTAATAATCAAAACAACTAGATGGATTCATTATTTGAAATATAAACTTACTACAAGATGAATAATGACTAGTGAATCACAAATTAGATCACAATAGAAATCCCAAAATAATGACTAAAATCTCTTTAAAGTAATTGCTTTTTCTAGCCAAGAAATTAGAGAGAAAAAAATATCCAACTATGTGTCGCTCAACTCAATGTTTCAAAAAAACTCTATAAAACCCTAAAACAAGACTTTAAATAGTTTAACCTAAATAAGGAAACAAAATAATACAATTCAGAAGTTTCTCAGATTAGGTGATACCATTCTTGATATCCTATTAGGAGGCTGACGACTTATCACAAATGTCGTTAGCTTCCTCTTTGCTTTTGATACTTGCTGCCTTAGGCTGATGAGAAATGATGATGTCCTATCAACTCCTTGATGAATTATCATAAATGTCATCACGTCTCTACCTCAGCCCTCATGTTCTACCTTAGGCTGACGATAAATTTGACGACCCATCAGCTCCTTGATGGCTTATCACAAAATGTCATCACAATTCTCAACTTAAGCTCATTCTCTGTCTGAGGATGACAATGAACCTGATAGCTTATTATAGGGATGACGACCTATCAGAAATGTTGCCAGCCATACTTCTCTTCGAATTTCTTCAGCTTTCAACTTCTTTGCTTCCATTCTTATTGGTTCTCTAATATTAGCTTCTACTACAAAATCAAACATAAAACAATCAAAAACGACAAAAGTTCCTTAATACTTTGCAATTATTCTTAGTTAAAAAGCCTCAAATATGTTAGCATTAGCTCATACATCAGCTCTTAAAGTTTGAGTCTCTCATTTCTCTTTATCTTTATTCTCAATCTTTTGTTTTGAGACAAATATATTGACTATTATAGACTTTGAGTTGTATTGGTACTAGTAGTGCTCTTGTACTGACTCAATCAAGTTATGGGATTGGTATCTTATATTGACTATTTATTCTATCTAGAATCCATTGTTATTTATTAATTGTGTTCTTGAAATTTCGCCTGTAATAGGCATTTCCAACTAAATTAACCCATTGTGTTAGCTCTGGGTTATGGTTTGGCTTACCTATTGGAAGAATTTAGTAGGTGTCATCATGACTCATAAATCAGGTCGTTATAGTAGACCTTACTATATAACTACCTATTGGTTTTAAAATACTCAACCCTTAAGGTTTTCAACCTTTAACAATATAAACTATTTAGATATTGATGAATTACTTTCCTTGTTCCCCTAATTGGTTATACATTAGCACTCTAGCATCTTTGAAATTCCCTTCAAACTAAGAAAATTATTTAACATACAGTAACATCCCTTCTTCCCGACTATTTCAATAATAACTAGTAGATTAAGACCACAACCATAGTATATGCACCTTATTGAGCACCCTTCAAGTAATCGTATCAATATAAACAAGTAGACATAACTTAGTGAATAAGAACAACCATAACATATTACGTGATAATACTTCCAATTTGCAATACTTAGATTTTTCCAAGTACTTTACAAATGAAGTCAATTACCAGTCAAGAGACACAAGTCAAGTAGGTAGAATGACCAAGTCACAAACCATGACTCTAACGACAACCAAGTTAATAATTTACGACTCTCATAATAACTAAGTCAACAATCCATGACTCTAAAAACATTCAAGTCAATAATCCATGACTCTTATAATAACCAAGTCAACAATTCATGGCTCTTACAATATCCAAGTAAATAATCCATGACTCTAATAATATTTAAGTAAACATATGAGTATAGTTTACTCAGGAAACCAAATATAACAAGTCAACAGTAAGCCCTATTTACTCAGGATACCAAATATAAGAAATCAACATATAAACCTTTTTCACACAAGAAAACAAATTAAAACATGTCAACATATAAGACCAATTTACTCAAGAAAACAACTAGTCCCTTGAAAATGTCTAAGTACCTTTACATCTTATAATAATAACTATAAATCTCCTGAAGATATCCAAATACTGGTACATCCCACAATAATAAGTATAAATACTGTACAGATGTACAAATACTGATACACCCCATAATAATTAGTATAAATCTCATAATGATGTCTAAATATTGGCACATCCCATAATAATAAGTATAAATTCTATGAAGATATCAAAATACCTATATATCCCACAATAATAAGTATAAATCCCATGAAAATATCCAAATATAGATACATCCCACAATTAGAAATATATCTCACAACACTCACAACCATATTAGAATACACAACCACACTTGCATAATCAACAAGCCTTTAATATAACCTTATCAAAGTTTAACTCTTCCAGTTTTATGCCAGACCAAATGGTTCTCTTGGACCACTTGAGGCTTTGAGAGTCAGATACTATAGGGTTTAGGCTCAAAATGTAACAAACAAGGTATCTAATGGAAGTCGAACCAACCTTAAATATACGTTGCAAACTATTTTAATAGGTTTATCTGATGTTCTTCTATTCATATTTTTGATATATACATACACACACATATATGTGTATATGTGTTCATTGTAAATATCTTTTTATTTTATCATCAAGAACTCCAAAAAAATACTTTTAATTTTCATTAGGTGTATGAACTTGATAGTTGAGTTCCATGATGAAGGCCTTTGGTGCCTACTCATCATGTACTATTGAAACCCCCTGGATTCTGGACCATAGAAAAATTTCCTTGATTTCTAGTTTCTGTCCAAGATACGAAATAGGGAACGGGTAGTAAACTTGGGTATGGGTGGTATAGTCTAGTTGTATACTGACCAATGTTGGTTGGTGGGATAGATTTAGTCACTGAAATGGGTACAGCTTGGGTGGTAGGAGTCATATCTTTGGATACGAGTTATTTGGTTACTTCACTTAACCTTAGCCTTAGTGACTTAGGTTGGGTCTAAGTATGAGTCGATCCCTATGAGTTATAAGATAGGGTATGAGTTGTACCCAGGACTCATATGGTGGTCAGTATTCAAAGTTCCTAGGATTTTATTCTGCCAGGGGTATGGTTTATGGGTACTAGTCATATATTTGGATATAAATTGGGTTTTAGTGTGTAGTACCTTGGACAGTGTTGGGTCTAAGGAGAAAATCATAGGGTATGAGAGGTGGGTACCACTCATACAATATGGGTACAACTCATAAGGGTCATTCGTACCCTATGACGGGAATTAAATGTAGTTTAAGTATGGGAAATCTGGACATTTTCCCACTTATCCTAATAAGGCCCATGAATTATATTCCTATTGGGTGGTTATTATCCCTACTATTCTATTCTTAAACATTTAGAAAACCCTCTTAAATATTTCATAGTGTTCTTGGGCAAAGGTAACTAGGGTTTTATCTTAAGGAGTAAATTGGGGCTTGTGTTGGTGGTTTATCTCCATTATCATCTTGGTATAAGGCATGTTCTCTTCCCTCATTGTTAGTTCCAACTAAAGTCATGGTTTTATGCAATGTTTTTATGATTTGAATATTGTATGATTTTTGGTTTTCAAATATAATATAGGGTATTTGGTTATAAATGATTGGCAATGGTTATCCCATATTTTAATTATGATTTTGTATGCTTTAATGGTGTTTTTTGTTAATTGGTTGCATGTGAATGGTTATTTGGTAATGGACTTTGATTTTGGAAATACTATGCCCCCAATGTGGTTGATAAAATGTTTATAATAGTGCTTTCACTATAATATTGATTTTTCAATGGAACTTATGCATGGTTTAAACTTGGTAATAGAACTCTAAATAATACAAATGGTTTAAATAGTTTTGGAAAGGTTTTGGTTAATAAACATACTTATGGGGTACATGGGAATGCCCAAGTTAATTAGATGATATGATTTATGGGTACATGGGAATCCCTTGATCTCAAAAAAGTTTGGCTAAGGACAATACTTGAAATTTATAGTCGGTATGATGCTACCACTATCTAATAGACTCAATTAATAAAAATAGAATAATGGTTTGGTTGGAAAATAGTTTTAATTGTGGTTAAAGGGGGATGTGAAGCAAAGTAGTGAAAGGTGGAGGTCTCGAGAGGATCTAAACTGGAAACTCATATTTGCCGACATGTGGTAGGTCCTATTTACCGTGTGCATAATGTCACACTTTATATTTTGGGGGATGTACCAGTCATCCTAGGTTCTTTTCTATGGTTGTGCGGCTTCACACATTGGATACGTTTTAGCAGGGGGAGCTGAACCCATATAGCCCTTGAGTGGTTTTAGGATGACAAAGCTATACAACCCAGGTAAAGGTTTTAAATGGCATGCTAAACCCAGTTCCCTTTCTAGGCATAATTATATATATGTATGGTTATTGTGTATATGAATTGTTTTACTTGGTTTTATAATTGGCATCATTTTATTCTTATCCTGAGTTCATGCTAGCATTCACCCGCTAAACAATCTTTGGGAGGCTGTATCCCCACGTAATATTAGAACTAGCCATTCTACCCCTCTTGCTTGGCATTCAAACACTTGGGGGTCAGTTTTGGATTAAAGTGATAAGCTTTCATCTATTCAAGAGGCTCTATTTCATGGATGTTATCTCTTACTCTGGATTATTTATAGATATTGGCTTGGCTATGGTTGGGGGCATGTCCGATCTAGATACTTGTATTCTTTTGGTTAGAAGCTTTTGTGGAACTACTATGGGTTGATATGGGTGAGATTGGTATTGATGATAACTTTAGTAGTGGTATTGGAATTGGGGCTGACATCATTGGATAAACTTTCTCACTGTTCCATCGTATTTTATTTTGGGATTATTTAATTATTAGCAGAACTTATTTTGTTATGATTTGATCTATGCTTTTGTTTGGCTTGGTATGGATAGACGGTTGGTATGGCATGATCGAAATCGGATAGGCCGATCTCGATAATAGACCTACCCCAGAGTCTATAACCTAGATAGTTACTCTATCTTGTTATATGTTCAAAATTCAACCAACTCAGGGTAGGCGACTAGAGGTTGGGTTGGGTGTAATACCTGTATTTCCCTAGCTTAATTTAAGTCTTAGTACATGAGTAATCCCATGTAAAATTTTTGAAATACATTGTATTTTTCAATTTAGAGTCTGCCATTGCATAGGAAATTCAATTATCTTTCCAACGATATAAAATTCGCCCAAATTTGACACCTAGGTGAAGAGTTAGAGTCATTTTAGTGAAACAGTGTACCAACTGGTACTTCAGCGCATCGCAGAGATAGTCTAAATAGAAATTGTCATTTTCCAGTAAGCCAACACAATATCACCGCGTCACGCCAGCAGCCAATTTCCCAATTGTCATTTTTCCAGTGTTGCTCCGTGATAATGGCACATCGTGCCAAGGTCCAGTTTCCCATTCAGTGAGGCACCGTGATGGCATTGCATCACGCCATTAGTGTAGTTCCCAATTTTACACTTTCCAGAGAGCCGGCGTGATTGTACTGCATCACACCAGGGGGTAATTTTGGAAATTTTTTATAAAAATCCAAAGTTTTATCCAGGGTTAAAGCCGTAAAAATGTTTTAAGTTATTCATTATTCAATTTATTCCCAAAATCAAGTGCTTTCTCTACAATAAAAAACCCAAACTCCAAGAAACCAAGAGCAATCTAAACAAATCCTTCAAGAACCTTTAAGAACTCTTCTTTTCAGGTATGTTAGGTGTTCATTCATGGGTCCCTTTCAACCATAAAGTACAAGAACCCTTTTTAAACATACAACAACTTAGATTCATGATTTCCATGTTTGAATTAGATTGAATTCATGTTCATGATATTAGTTAGTTTTCAATATTTGAATTAATTGCAAGTTACATGAAAATTGAATAGCATGTGTGATGAATATGTATTTATCTTGATAAACTCTTGAATTTACAAATTGATTAATGTATCATGATGTTTATGTGTTATCCATTATTATGTAAATAATTCATGCTCCCCAAGTGTGTGCTAAATGGCCTATGTGAAGTAACTAGTGGAATCATGACATGTTATCATGTGGTCCTAAACATGTATAAGATTATGCCCTACAAATGTTTGATGAAATGCTTATGTGATTTTTCTAGTGAAAGCATGGCATGTTATTATGTGATCCCATTCATGCACAAGTTCATGTATATCAAGTGTTTGACAATATTTCTAAATGAGTGCATTGTTAGCAAGAAAGTATTGTTATGCTATTATAATCATGTTATGTCCTTTTTATGCTATTGATACCTGGGGGTATTTAATACGTGACAATCTAGCTATTTACCTAGAGCCAGTGTCAGTTATAGAATAGTAGCAGTCATGTCAAGATTAGTAGAACTCAGTCAGTTACAGAACTAAGGAAAACTCAGTAGACTTAGTACCAGTCCAGCCCAGTTTAGTATAATCAGTTCAGTTAATATTCAGTTGGGAGTAGGATTTTGCACTGAGCGGGCCTAGGGATGAGAGCTTACCCGTTAGTTAGGACTAGGTCCCAAAAAACAATCCCTCAGTTCCAGAACTACATCGCAGGCATAGGTTATGAGATGTCACCCATTAAATAGGCCTGACATACTCAAGGATCACCAGCTAGTTTAGGACTGATATCAGGGATCACCCGTTAGATAAGACTGACTCCACAAGAGAGGTTAGTACCTGTGGAACGGTATTAGTACCCTTCCAATTGGGGTTACATATTGGACCCAAACTCATTTATCTTATCTTATTTGGGCCATGTTGGTTAGATGATTACCTCCTATAGTTTCAGTCTTCAATCGTTAGTTTAGAACTCAGTTCATTTTACAGAATCAGGAGTGTCAGACACAATCAATCTATATTAGTAAATCAGTTATCACTAACTTAAGATATTAGTTACTCAGTTATTATAACTCAGTGCTCTACTTCAAAAATGCTCAGTTACAGTCTATATGTATATGTACCGTATTGCATACTCAGTGATTTTTGAAGTATCAGTTAGCCACAAACTCTTATATTCAGTTACTCTATATCATTCAGTCAGTTCTTGTTCGTGCATATGAACCCTTACATTTAGCCTTACCTTATCTAGCATACCAGTACATTCCACGTACTGACCTATTACTCTTTCTTTGCACTGTGATATCTCATATCATAGGTTTGGATGCTCAAGATCCCAACCGCGTTTAGACAGATCAAGTCAGTAGTTTTAGATTTAGTAGTGAGTCCTCATCTATTGAGTATATGATTTATTTTAGTTTATCAGTAGTTCAGTAGTTGGAGTTAGTTTGGGGGCTTGTACCATCAACTCTATATTCAGACAGTTTAGTTAAAGGCTTTTAGACTAGACTAGTTCAGAAGTGTTTAGTGTTAAGATATTTTTACCAGTTGCTATTATTTATCAGTATTTAGATTCTAAACTTTATGGAAATTTAGCCTAATTCCATATTTATTTTAGTATTACTATTCGGTGCTCACAGTAGATATCAGTCATGGGTTAGCTTGTAATCCTTCGGGGTCATAAGCACTGTGTAGAATCCAGGTTGTTCTCTCAGAGTGTTACAAACTTGGTATCAGAGCCTAAAGTTCAACAGAGTCACAGGGAGTGTGAAAGCTGTATCAAGTAGAGCCTTGTGCACGAATGTGTAGCGCACCACACAAATGGACAAGAGGCTATAAGATGTTTTAGAAAAAGTTACCCCTTTTTCAGTATTCATGTCGTGCGAGTAACCATGAGCTTAAGTTGAACTCTAAGTCTAATCTATTTCTTTCTTTCATTTACAAAACATGAATCCCAAAAAGACTAACAAAAAGAGAACCGAAAACCAGTCAGTACCTCAGCCCGTTCAGGCAGATCCCTTGGACGAGCATGACTCCCGTGCAAAATTCAAAGGTGCATTCACTACTCTAGCTAGTTTCATAACAGATTAGAATGAACAGCCAGCTACTGTTCAAGACAACCCAGTGGCCAATATTGCTGCAGCTAGGATTCAGGACTTCACCCGATTAAATCCTCCCCTATTTTCTGGATCTAATTCAGAAGAGGATCCAAAGGATTTCCTCGATCAGGTTCATAAAGTCACAAATATTATGGGAGTGACTTTCAGTAAGAGTGCTGAGTTAGCAACCTATCAGCTATAATATATAGCTCATACGTGGTTTAAGTATTAGAAGGTAGATATGGGCATAAATGCAGGGCCCAGAGAGTGGGAAGAGTTTGCTAATAGTTTTCTAGATAGATTCTTTCCCTTAGAGGTGAGAGAAGTTAAGGTTTTAGAGTTCATTAATCTCAAGCAAGGCAGTATAAGTGTGAAAGAGTATTCCTTTAAGATTACTCAGTTAGCCAGGTATGCTCTCCATGTAGTAGAAGGCAATAGGTCAAAAATGAGCAAGTTCATGTATGGGGTGTCAAATAGTGTGGTTAAGGAGTGCAGAACTGCAATGTTGATTAAGAAGTGTGACATCTCTAGTCTTATGGTCCATGCTCAACATATTAAGGAGTAGAATCTTAAGAAGAAGGAGAGAGAGAACAAGAGAGCTAGAATAGGTAGTCTCAATTTCAATCATCCTAATTTAGAGACTAATAACCATTCCCAGTTTCATCCAAAATCTTTAGTTCCAGCTCCATACTCAGCTAGTGTACCAGTACTAAAGTTTAGGAATGGCAGTCATGATGGGGTGCTAGGATCTAAGATTCAGGGTAGTATGAGAAGTGGTCGTACCAATCTGCTTTATGGAAAATATGGTAGACATCACCCAGGCGCATATAGAGCTAGCAATGATGCATATTTTAGATGTGGTAAGCTAGGCCACATGATGCAGAAGTGTAGAGTTATAGCTCAGAGGGGAAAAGATTTTCGCTAACAGGGCCAGTACAACCATCCTTCAGCTAAGTATGATTGCCCGAATAAGTAGGGTGCTACTTTCTTTACTGCCAATGGGCAACGCCCAAATAGGCTTTATTCACTCTAGTTTAGACAAGATTAGGAAAATTCTCCTGACATAGTTACTGGTATGTTATGGATCTTCTATTTACATGTTTTATCTTATTAGATCAAGGAGTTTCTATGTATTTTGTAATTCCTCGTCGATTTCAAAGTCAGATCGGAAACCTTAATAGAACCTTTCTCAGTCTCCACCCCGGTGGGTTAGTCTATCATAGCCCAGTAGGTAATAGGAACTGTCCAGTTATGGTATCTTAGAAAGTTAGGCCTTCAGATTTTAGTAGTAATGTCAGTATGTATAGAAAATAAGTGGGAGAGGTTGATGCCCAACTAGTCCTTACCTCTGTGCAAATTATTGCACTTCAGCTATCATGATATCTACTCACATAGTTAGTTCAATGATCATATCTTCTATTTATGCATGTTATAAAAAATTATGTATGCTTACAGTTCCTAGTATGAGCAATTCTAGTTCACTCAGTATTACGAATCACATTCCTTGAACACAAAAACTCCAAACTCAAGTCATTCTGCTCATGACTCATGTACTTATGCCTTACAGTGTGCTCAGTTTCTATGACTTATGCTATACTCCAAATGATCAGCTAAATTTATATTTCCTCATGTACATAAATTAAGTGTAAAGTTCAGTATAATGTCCATTTATGCTTCAGGTCCCCATGTTTTAACCTTCAGTGAACTCTCCTTATGAAATGATGCAGTGATGGGCAGTTGTTTAGAAAGGAGAGTGTAAATATTTTATGTTAAGGAAAGATTATTGCATGCTAGTTTTACACAAATTTGTAATTATGAAGATTGGGTTGAATGTTATGATGAGGTATAAGGGGCTAAATACATTTTAGATATTTAAGTAGGGTTAAACATAGTAGGAGAATTTAGTCTAGATCAGACCTCAGTAGTTAGAGTTATTAGTTCCCATATTAAATAATTTTAGCCATGTTGTGATTTCTTATTCAGATGTCTCATTGCGACCAAGCCAATATTTCCTTGCTTCCTAAAATTAGTAGAACTTTATAGAAAAAGTTTCAAGAAATGATCTAGTTGAGTATAAGTTTTTAGTATGAGTTATTCCCTAAAGCCAGGAATTTAGTTTAGCAGTTAGGCAGACAAGTTCGTATGGTTTCCCATCTTTCCACCTAGTTGCCCTATCCAAAATCTCCTGAATATGCCCATTCCAAGATGGAGCATCCTAGTAGTTACGAGTTTAGCCTAGTTCATGTGTGGTGCCTCAGTTTCAAACCCCAAATACTCAGTCATAATTCTTTTTGAAGGTGCCCTATGATCGCCTTGGTTTTTCCTCAGTGTCTCAGCCACGTTAACATTCTTTAAGAGTCATAATGTCCCAAAGGGGAGATGCACTATAACCGCCAATATTTCATGTCCTAAACCTTTCAGTTTCTCTTCGCATAACGAATCTAGTTAGGAGTAAAGGGTAATCATAAGTTGACTCTCTCATTCCAATCTTGCCCATACAAATATTCCCATGGCATGGCATATATATTCATAGAATCAGTTCAGTTCATAGATTCAGTTCATATATCATGTTTCAGACTCAGTCATGTACTCATGTTCCCGTTCATAAATGTTCAATAAATGATCTCAGGTTCATTAGTATTCTCATCTTAAGGTGATGATATTTCTTAAGATTACTCAGTTCCATGATGCATTTACAATTATAAATTTCGTATCCATTACCATTGCATATTCACACATGCATTAATGAATCAGTTTAGTCACGAATTTCATGCATCAGATATGCATGATCACTATGAAAACTCAGTGTATCAGTAGTTTATGTAAAGTATTCATGCTTCAGTTTTGCTTGTTTAATATGTAAAATCTATCTATCAACATTTCTCAACTTGATTAGTCTTATTCAAGGATAAATGTTCCGAAGGGGGAGATATTATAATACCCCATATTTCCCTAGCTTAATTTAAGTCTTAGAACATGAGTAATCCTATGTTAAAATTTTGAAATACTTAGTATTTTTCATTTTAGAGCCTGCCATTGCGTAGGAAATTCAATTAGCTTTCCAACGATATAAAAGTTGCCCAAATCTGATACTCGGGGTGAAGAGTTAGAGTCATTTTAGTGAAACAGTGTTCCACATGGTACTTCAGTGTGTCGCAGAGAAAGTCCAAATGGAAATTGTCATTTTCTAGAGAGCCAACGCGATATCATTGCGTCATGCCACCATATAATTTCCCAATTATCACTTTTCTGGTGTTACTCCGCGATAATGGCGCGACGTGCCAAGGCCCAGTTTCCCATTTAGTGAGGCACCGCGATGGCACCACATCATACCATCAGACCAGTTCCCAGTTGTCCACTTCCCAGAGAGCCGACACGATTGCACCGCATCACGCTAGGGGGTAATTTTTAAAATTTTTGATGGAAATCAAAAGTTTTATCTAGGGTTAAATTAGTCTTTTCCCCTAATTTTGTTACGTCCAAATGTGGTATTAAATCCCCAAAAATGTTTTAAGTCACTCATTATCTATTTTTTTCCCAAAATCAAGAGCTTTCTCTACAATACAAAACCCTAACTCCAAGAAACCAAGAGCAATCTCAAGAAATTCTCCAAGAACCTTCAAGAACTCTCTTTCTTAGGTATGTTAGGTGTTTATTCATGGGTTCCTTTCACCCATGAAGTCCAAGAACCCATTTTAAACATACAAGAACTCAAATTCATGATTTCCATATTTGAATTAGATTGAATTCATGTTCATGATATTAGTTGAGTTTCAATCCATGAATTAATAGCAAGTTTCATGAAATTGAATAGCATTTGTGATGAATATGTGATTATCTTGATAAACTCTTGAATTTACAAATTGATTAATGTATCATGATGTTCATATGTTGGCCTTTATTATGTATATAATCTATGTTCCCCAAGTGTTTGCTAAATTGCCTATTTGAAGTAAATAGTGGAATCATGGCATGTTATCATGTGGTCCCAAACATGTACAAGCTTATGTCCTACAAGTGTTTGATGAAATGCTTATGTGATTTGTGTAGTGAAAGAATGACATGTTATTATGTGATCCCATTCATGCACATGTTCATGTATATTAAGTTTTTGATAAAATGTCTAAATGAGTGCATTGTTAGAAAGGAAGTATTGTTCTGACTTTATGATCATGTTATGTCTTTTTTCTTATGCTATCAAGTCTAGGGGTATTTAATACCCAACAATCTAGCTGTTTACCTAGAGCCAGTGTCAGTTATAGAATTGTGTCAATATGTCACAATCAGTAGAACTCTGTCAGTTACAGAACTAAGGACAACTTAGTAGACTAAGTATTAGTCTAGCCCAGTTTAGTATAATCAATTCAGTGTCTATTCAGTTGGTAGTAGGATTCAGCATCGAGCTAGCCTAGGGATGGGGACTCACCTATTAGTTAGGACTGGGTCCCTAGAAATCATCCCTAAGTTTCAGAACTACGTAGCCACCATTGGTTATGAGATGTCACCTGTTAGATAGGATTGACATACTCAGGGATCATCCACTAGTTTAGGACTGATCTTAGGGGTCACCCGTTTGATAGGACTAACTCCACAGCAGATGTTAGTACCCGTGGCACAGTATTATCACCCTTCAAATTGGGGTTACATATTGGACCCCAACTCATTTATCATATCTTATTTGGGGCATGTTTGTTAGATAATTACCACCCATAGTTTCAGTCGTCAGTCTTCAGTTTAGAACTCAGTTTATTTTGCAGAATCGGGACTGTCAAAAATAGTCAATTAGTAAATCAGTTATCAGTAACTTCACATATTAGTTACTCCTTTATCAAAACTTAGTGCTCAGCTTAAAAAATGCAGTTTTAGTCTATACGTATATATATAGTATTGTATACTCAGTGATTTCCAAAGTATCAGGTAAACACGTCCTCTTATATTCAGTAACTCTATATTATTCAGTCAGTTCATGTTCATGTATATGAACCCTTACATTCAGCATTATCTCCTCTAGCATACCAGTACATTCCACGTACAGACTGCATACTCTTTCTTTGCACTATGATGCCTTATATTATAGGTTTGGACGCTCAAGATCCGGACCGCGCTTAGACAGATCAAGTCAGCAGTTGTAAATTTAGTAGAGAGTCCTTATCTATTGGGGATATGATTTATTCAGTTTATTAGTAGTTCAGTAGTTGGAGTTAGTTTGGTGGCTTGTCCCATCAACTCCATATTCAGACAGTTCAGTTAGAGGCTTTCAAGCTAGAGCAGTTTAGACAGTGTTTAGTTTTAAGATATTTTTACCAGATGTTATTATTTATTAGTATTTAGATTCTAGACCTTATCGTAACTAAGCCTAATTCTATATTTATTTCAGTATTACTATTTGGTGCTCATAACAGATATCAATTATGTGTTAGTTTGTGGTCCGTCAGGGTTGTAAGCACTGTGTGATATCCAGGGTGTACTCTCAGGGTGTTACATACTTGGTATCCGAGTCTAAATTTCAATAGAATCCTAAGGTGTCTAAAAGCAGCATTAAGTAGAGCCTTGTGCATGGATGTGTAGCATGCCACACTTATGGACAGGAGGCTATGAGATGTTTTAGGAAAATTTTCCCTTTTTTTAGTATTCATGTCGTTTGAGTGAGCATGAGATCAAGTTAAATCTCAGTATCATTTGTTTCTTCTTTTCATTTATAAAACATGCCTTCCAAAAAGACTAACGAAAAGAGAACCAAAAATTAGTTAGCACCTTAGCCTGTTTAGGTAGATCCCTTAGTCGAGCATGTCTCCCATGCAAAATTTAGAGATGTATTCACTACTCTAGCCAATTCTGTAACAGCTCAGAATAAACGGCCAACTACTGTTTAGGCCAACCCTGTGGCCAATACTATTGCAGCTAGGATTTGGGATTTAACCCAAATAAATCCTCCCATATTCTCAGGATCTAAGTTAGAAGAGGATCCATAGGTGTTCCTCGATCAGGTTCAGAAAGTCATAGATACTATAGGAGTGACTATCAGTAAGAGTGCTGAGTTAGCTACGTATCAGCTACAAGATATAGCTCATACGTCGTTTAAGCAGTGGAAGGTAAACAGGGGCACAGATACAGGGCCCATAGAGTGGGAAGAGTTTGCTACTGCTTTTCTAGATAGATTCTTTCCCTTAGAGCTGAGAGAAGCCAAGGTGTTAGAGTACATTAATCTCAGGCAAGGAAGTATGAGTGTGAAAGAATATTCCCTTAAGTTTACTCAGTTAGTTAGGTATGCTCCCCATGTAGTAGAAGATAATAGGTCCAGAATAAGCAAGTTCGTGTCAGGGCTGTCAGATAGTGTGGTTAAGGAGTGCAGAACTGCGATGTTGATTAAGGAGATTGACATCTCTAGGATTATGGTCCATTCTCAACATATTGAGGATTAGAATGTTAAGAAGAAATATAGAGAGTATAAGAGAGATAAAATAGGTAGTTTCAATTTTAATCAGCCTAAGTCCAAGAGTGGTAACCGTTCCCAATTTCATAAAAAATCATCAGTTCCAGCTCCATCATCAGCTAGTGTGCCAGTACTAAAGTTCAGGAATGGTAGTCATAATTGGATGCCAGGATCCAAAACCCAGGGTAGTATAAGAAGTAGTCGTACCTATCCGCTTGCAGAGAATGTGGTAGACATCACCTAGGTGCAAGTAGAGCTAGAAGTGATGTATGTTTTTGATGTGGTAAGCCAGATGAAAGGATGTGAGAGTGTAGATTTATAGCTCAGAGTGGAAAATATTTGTGCCAATAGGGTCAGTAAAACCATCCTTCAGCTCAGTTCAATCGCCCGAATCAGCAGGGTGCTACTTCTAGTACCGCCAGTGGGCAACACTCAAATAGTCTTTATTCACTTCAGTCCAGATACGATTAAGAAAGTTCTCCTGACATGGTTCATAGTATAAGCAGCTCCAGTTCACTCGGTATTACGAATCACATTTCCTGAACACAGAAACTCCAAACTCAGGTCATGCGGCTCATGACTCATGTACTCATGCATTACAGTATGCTCAATTTCTATGACTTATGCTATACTCAAATGATCAGCTAAATTCATATTTCCTCATGTATATCCTCAGTTTAGATCTCTTGATAAAGTCCAGGATGTTGATATTTTTTTCCTCAGGCCTAGATTAAGTGTCAAGTTCAATATAGTGTCTATTCATGCTTTAGGTCCCCATGTTTTTACCTTTAGTGAACTCTCCTTATGAAATGATGTAGTGATGAACTATTTCGTAGAAGGGAGAGAGTAAATGTTTCATGTTAAAAAAAGATTATTGCATGCTCGCTTTATATGAGACTGTAATTATAAAGATAGGTTTGAATGTCATGATGATGTGTAAGGGGCTAAATTCATTTCAGAGATTCAAGTAGGCTTGAACATAATGGAAGAATTCAGTGTAGATCAGACCATAGTAGGTAGAGCTATTAGTGCCCATATTACATTATTCAGATGTCTCATTCTAGCCAAGCCAAGATTTCCTTTCTCCCTAAAGTCAGAAGAACTTTCTCTAAAGAGTGTCAAGAAATGCTCTAGTCGAGTATAAGTTTTTAGTATGAGTTAGTCCATAAAGCTAGGAATTTATTTTAGCTACCAGGAAGACAAGTTCGTATGGTTTCCCATCTTTTTGCACAATCACCCTATTCGAAGTCTCCTGAATATGCCCATTCCAAGATGGATCATCCTAGTAGTTACGTGTTTAGCCCAGTTCATGTGTCATTCCTTAGTTTGAAACCCCAAATAATCAGTCATGATTCAGTTCTTAGGTGCCCCGTGCATCATCTCAGCTTTTCTTCAGTATCTCAGCCATGTCAGCATTCTTTGAGGGACATAATGTCCCAAAGGGGAGATGAACTATAACCCCCGAGTTTTCATGTCCTAAACCTTTTAGTTTCTCTTTGCATAACGAATCTAATTTCTCTCGTTCCTATCTCAGCCGTATAAATATTTTCATAGCATTGCATATATATTTATAGAATCAGTTCAGTTCATGGTATTCAGTTTATATATCATGTTTCAGATTCAGTCATGTTCTCATGTTACCATTCACACATGTTTAGTAAATGATCTCAGTTTTATTAGTATTCTCAGCCTAAGTTGACGGTCTTTCTTAGGTTTACTCAGTTTCATGATAAAGTTACAGTTACAAACTTCGTATCCATTACCATTGCATATTCAGTCATGCATTCATGAATCAGTTCAGTCATGTATTTTATGCATCAGATATGCATGGTCAGTATGTAAACTCAGTGTATCAGTAGCTTATGTCAAGTAGTCATGCTTCAGTCGGGCATGTTTAATGTGTAAACTCAGTCTATCAGTATTTCTTAGCTTGATTAGTCTCATTTGAGGATGAATGTTCCCAAGGGGGAGATATTATAATACCACATATTTCACTAGCTTAATTTAAGTCTTAGTACATGAGTAATCCCATGTAAAATTTATGAAACACTTTGTATTTTTCATTTTAGAGTCTGCCATTGCGTAGGAAATTCAATTAGTTTCCAACAATATAAAATTTTCCTAAATCTGATACACGAGTGAAGAGTTAGAATTATTTTAGTGAAATAGTGTTCCACATGGTACTTCACCGCGTCGCGGAGATAGTCCCAATGGCAATTGTCATTTTCAAGTGAGCCAACGTGATACCACAGCATTGCACCACCAACCAATTTCTGAATTAGCACTTTTCTGGTGTTGCTCTGCGATAATGGCGCGTCATCCCAAGGCCTAGATTCCCATTGATTTACGCACCACGATGGCGCCGTGTAATGCCATCAGTCCTATTCCCAGTTGTCCACTTTCTAGAGAGCCCGTGTGATTGTACCACATCTCGTCGGGGGTAATTTAAATTTTTTTTTATGGAAATACAAAGTTTTTTCCAAGGTTAAATTAGTCTTTTCCCTAATTTTATTACGTCCAAATATGGGATTAAAGACCGAAAAATGTTTTAAGTCATTCATAATTTAATTTTTTCCAAAAGTCAAGAGCTTTCTCTACAATACAAAACCCTAACTCTAAGAAACCAAGAGCAATCTCGAGAAATCCTCCAAGAACCTTCAAGAACTCTTCTTCTCATGTATGTTAGGTGTTCATTCATGGGTCCCTTTCACCCATGAATTCAAAGACCCCTTTTTAAACATACAAGATCTCAGATTTATGATTTCCATGTTTGAATTAGATTGAATTCATGTTCATGATATTCATTGAGTTTCAATCCTTGAATTAATTGCAAGTTTCATGAAAATTGAATAGCATGTGTGATGAATTTATGATTATCTTAATAAACTCTTAAATTTACAAATTGATTAATGTATCATAATGTTCATGTGTTGTCCATTTTCATGTAAATAATCCATGTTCCTCAAGTGTTTTCTAAATTGCCTATGTGAAGTAAATAGTGGAATCATGACATGTTATCATGTTGCCCAAAACATGTACAAGCTTATGTCCTACAAGTGTTTGGTGAAATGCTTATGTGATTTGTCCGGTCAAAGCATGGTATGTTATTATGTGATCCCATTCATGCACAAGTTCTTGTATATTATGTGTATGATAAAATTTCTAAATGAATGCATTGTTCGCAAGCAAGTATTGTTATGCCTTTATAATCATCTTATGTCTTTCTTTTATGATATCGAGTCCTGTGGGTATTTAATACCCGATAAACTAGCTATTTACCTAGAGCCAATGTCAGTTACAGAATAGTACCAATCATGTTATGATCAGTAGCACTCAGCCAGTTACAAAACTAAGGAAAACTCAGTAGACTCAGTATTAGTCAGCCCAGTTCAGTATAATTAATTCAGTGTCTATTCAGTTGATATTAGGATTCAACACAGACCTAGCCTAGGGATGGGGTCTCACCCATTAGTTAGGATTAGGTCCCTATAAATAATCCCTAAGTTCTAGAACTACATAGCCGGTGTAGGTTATGAGATGTCACCCGTTAGATAGGACTGACATACTCAGGGATCACCCACTAGTTTAGTAATGATCTCCGGGGTCACCCGTTAGATAGGACTGACTCCACAGTAGATATTAGTACCCATGGCATGATATTAGCTCCATTCCAATTGGGGTTATAGATTGGACAATATCGCTTAGATGATTACCTCCTATAGTTAGTTTCAGTCTTTAGTCTTCATTTTAGAACTCAGTTAATTTTATAAAATTAGGACTGTCAGACATAGTCAATCAGTAAATCAGTTATTAGTAACTTGAGATATAAGTTACTCAGTTATCAGAACTCAGTGCTCAACTTTAGAAAAGCTTAGTTACAGTCTATACATATATGTACAATATTGAATACTCAGTGATTTTCGTAGTATCAGTTATCCATGTACTCTTATATTCAGTTACTCTATATCATTCAATTAGTTTTTGTTCATGCATATGAACCCTTACATTTAGCCTTACCTTATATAGCATACATGTACATTCCACGTACTATCTACGTACTCTTTATTTGCGCTATGATGTCTCATATCATAAGATTGGATGCTCAAGATCCTGACTGTTTTTTGATAAATCAAGTCCGCAGTTGTAGATTTAGTAGTGAGTCCTCATCTATCGGGGATATGATTTATTTTAGTTTTTTCAGTAGTTTAGCAGTTGGACTTAGTATTGGTACTTGTCCCATCAACTTCATATTCAGATAGTTTAGTTAGAGGCTTTCAAACTAGACCAGTTTAGACAGTGTTTACTTTTAAGATATTTTTACCAGATGTTATTATTTATCAGTATTTAGATACTAAACCTTATGCCAATTCAGCCTAATTTCGTATTTATTTTTATATTATTATTTAGTGCTCATAGTAGATATCAGTCATGGGTTAGCTTGGGGTCTTTCGAGGTCATAAGCACCGTGTGGCATCCAAGGTGTACTCTCGGGGTGTTACAAACTTGGTATCAGTCTAAAGTTCAACAGATTCCTAGGGAGTCTAAAAGTTTCATCAAGTAGAGCCTTGTGCACGGATGTGTAGCGCGCCATACTAATGGACAGGAGGCTATGTGATGTTTTAGGAAAAGTTTCCTTTCTTTCAGTATTTATGTCATGCAAGCGAGCATGAGCTCAAGTTATACTCTCCTTCTAATCCATTTTTTCCTTTTATTTACATAACATGCCTCCCAAAAACACTAATAAAAAGAGAATTGGCAATCAGTCAGCACCTCAGGCCATTCAGGCAGATCCCTTGGACGAGCATGTCTCCTATACAAAATTCAGGGTTGCATTCACTACTCTAGCTAATTTTGCAATAGCTCAGAATAAATGACCAGCTACTATTTAGGCCAACCCAGTGGCCAATACTGCTGCAGCTAGGATTTGAGACTTTACCCGAATAAATCCTTCCCTATTCTCTGGATCAAAGTCAGAAGAGGATCCACAAGAGTTCCTTGATCTAGTTCAGAAATTAACAAATATTATGAGAGTGACTTTTAGTAAGAGTGTTGAGTTAGCTACCTATTAGGTACAAGATATATCTCATACATGGTTTAAGCAATGGAAGGTAGATAGGGGCACAGATCCAGGGCCCATAGAGTGTGGAGAGTTTGCTACTATTTTCTACATAGATTCTTTCCCTTAGAGCTAAGAAAAGACAAGGTATTAGAATTCCTTAATCTCAGGAAAGACAGTATGAGTGTGAAAGAGTAATCCCTTAAGTTTACTCAGTTAGCCAGGTGTGCTCCTATGTAGTAGCACACAATAGGTCCAGAATAAGCAAGTTTGTGTCTGGGATATCAAATAGTATGGTTAAGGAGTGCAGAACTATGATGTTGATTAAGGAGATTGACATTTCTAATCTTATGGTCCACGCTCCACATATTGAGGAGTAGAATGTTAAGAAGAAGGAGAGAGAGAATAAGAGAGCTAGAACATATAGTTTTAATTTCAATGAGCCTATGTTAAAGAGCAGTAACCATTCCTAGTTTCATCTAAAATCATCAATTATAGCTCCATCCTTAGCTAGTGCTCCAGTACTAAAGTTTAGGAATGGCAGTCATGATAGTGCTAGGATCCAAAACCAAGGGTAGTGTGAGAAGTGGTCGTACCTATCTGCTTTGAGGAGAATATGGTAGACATCACCTAGGTGCATGTAGTGTTGGTAGTGATGTATGTTTTGGATGTGGTAATACAGTCCATAGGATGCGGGAGTATAGAGTTATAGCTTATAGGGGAAAACATTTGCGCCAGCAGGGTCAGTACAACCATCCTTCAGCTCAGTCCAATTGCTCGAATCAGAAGGATGCTACTTCTAGTATTGCCAGTAGGCAACAACATAATAGGCTTTATGCACTTCAGTCTAGACAGGATTAAGAAAGTTCTCCTGACATGGTTACTGGTACGTTATGTATCTTTCATTTACATGTTTTGTCTTATTAGATCCAGGAGCTTCCCTGTCTTTGGTCATTCCTTACATAGAAGTCAATTTCAAAGTCAGATCAGAAACCTTAATAGAATCTTTCTCAGTCTTCACCCCGGTGGGTCAGTCTATCATAGCCCAGTAGGTATACGGGAACTGTTAAGTTATGATATCTCAGAAAGTCAGGCCTTTAGATTTTAGTAGTAATGTCAGTATGTGTAGAAAATAAGTGGGAGAGTTTGATTCCCAACTCGTCCTTTCCTCTGTGCAAAGTATTGCACTTCAACTATCATGATATCTACTCACACAGTCAGTTCTATGATCATATCTCCTATTCATGCATGTTATCAAAAATCATGTATGCTTACAGTTCCTAGTATGAGCTGTTCCAATTTACTCAGTATTATGAATCACATTTCCTACAAACAGAAACTCCAAACTCAGGTCATATTGCTCATAACTCATGTACTTATGCCTTACAGTGTGCTCAGTTTCTATGACTTACGCTATACTCATAATGATCAGCTATATTCAGATTTCCTCACGAATATCCTCAGGTTAGATCTCTTGATAAAGTCTAGGATGTTGATATTCTATTCCTCAGGCCTCAATTAAGTGTCAAGTTCAGTATATTGTCTATTCATTCTTTACGTCCCCATGTTTTAACCTTCAGTGAACTCTCCTTATGAAATGATGTAGTGATGAGCAGTTGTTAAGAAAGGAGAGAGTAAATGTTTCATGTTAAGAAAAGATTGTTGCATGCTAGTTTTACATGAGGCTGTTTTTATAAAGATAGGCTTGAATATCATGATGTTGTGTAAGGGGATAAATGGATTTCAGAGATTTAAATAGGCTTGAACATAGTGGGAGAATTCAGTCTAGATAAGACCTCAGTAGGTAAAGTTATTAGTGCCTATATTACATAATTTTAGCAATGTTGTGATTTCTTATTAAGATGTCTCATTCAGACCAAGCTAAGAATTCGTTGCTCCCTAAAGTCAGTAGAACTTTATAGAATAAGTGTCAATAAATGCTCTAGTTGAGTATAATTTTTCAGTATGAGTTAGTCTGTAAAGCCAAGAATTCAGTTTACCAGTCAGGCAGACAAGTTCGTATAGTTTCCCATCTTTCTGTCTAGTCTCCTTATCCGAAGTCTCTCTCTTATGCCTATTTCAAGATGGAACATCCTAATAGTTACGAGTTTAGCCTAGTTCATGTGTCATGCCTAAGTTTCAAATCCTAAATACTCAGTCATGATTCAGTTCATTGGTGCCTCGTGCATCGTCTCAGCATTTCCTTAGTATCTCAGCCACGTCAGCATTCTTTGAGGGACATAATGTCCCAAGGAGAAGATACACTATAACACTCGAGCTTTTATATCCTAAACCTTTTAGTTTCTCTTCGCCTAACAAATCCAGTTAGGAGTAATGGGTACTCTTAAGTTGACTATCTCATTCTAATATCAACCTTATGAACATTCCTATGGCATATATATTTATAGAATCAGTTCAGTTCATGGTATTCAGTTCATATATCATGTTTCAGACTCAGTCATGTTCTCATGTTCCCATTCATACATGTTCAGTAAATTATCTTAGGTTCATCAGTATTCTCAGCTTAAGGTGACGGTCTTTCTTAGTTTGACTTAGGCCCATAATGAAGTTGTAGTTATAAACTTTGTATCCATTACCATTACATATTTAGTTATGCATTCATGAATCAGTTCAGTCATGTATTTCATGCATCAAATATGCATGGTCAGTATGTAAACTCAGCATATCAGTAGTTTATGGAAAGTAGTCATGCTCCAATCATGCATTTTAATGTGTAATCTTAGTTTATCAGCATTTCTCAGCTTGATTAGTCTCACTCAAGGGTGAATGTTTCCAAGAGAGAGATATTATAATACCCCTTATTTCCCTAGCTTAATTTAAGTCTTAGTACATGAGCAATCCCATGTAAAAATTTTGAAATACTTAGTATTTTTTATTTTAGAGCCTGCCATTGCGTAGGAAATTTGATACTCGGGTGAAAAGTTAGAGTCATTTTAGTGAAACAGTTTTCCACATGGTAGTTCAGTGTATCGTGCAGACAGTCTAAATGACAATTATCATTTTCTAGTGAGCCAACGCGATACCACCGTGTCGCGCCACCAGCTAATTTCCCAATTGTCATTTTTTCAGTGTTGCTTTGTGATAATGGAGTGTCATGCGATGGATCAGTTTCCCATTCAGTGAGGAACCGTGATGGCTCCGTATCATGCCATCGGCCCAGTTCCTAGTTGACCACTTTCCAAAGAGCCGGCGCGATTATACCGAATTGCACCGGGGGGTAATTTTAGAAATTTTCAATGGAAATCCAAAGTTTTGTTTAGGGTTAAATTAGTCTTTTCGACTCATTTTATTATGTCCAAATATGGGATTAAAGCCCTAAATATGTTTTAAATCATTCATTATTCAATTTTTTCCCAAAATCAAAATCTTTCTCTACAATATAAAACCCTAACACTAAGAAACAAAGAACAATCTCAAGAAAACCTACAAGAACCTTCAAGAACTCTTCTTCTCAGGTATGTTAGGTGTTCATTAATGGTCCCTTTCACACATAAAGTCCAAGAACACTTTATAAATATACAAGATCTCAGATTTATGATTTCCATGTTTGAATTAGATTGAATTCATATTCATGATATTAGTAGGGTTTCAATCTATGAATTAATTGAAAGTTCATGAAAACTGAATACCATGTGTTATAAATATGTGATTATCTTGATAAGCTCTTGAATTTACAAATTGATTATTGTATCATGATGTTCATATATTGGCCATTATCATGTAAATAATCCATGCTCCCCAAGTGTTTGCTAAATTTCCTGTGTGAAGTAAATAGTGGAATCATGATATGTTATCATTTGGTCCCAAACATGTACAAGCTTATGCCGTACAAGTGTTTAATGAAATACTTATGTGATTTGTATAGTGAAAGTATGACATGTTATTATGTGATCACATTCATTCACAAGTTCATGTATATCAAGTGTTTGATAAATTATCTAAATGAGTGCATTGTTAGCTAACAAGTATTGTTATGCCTTTATGATCATGTTATGTCTTTCTATTTATGCTATCGAGTCCTGGGGGTATTTAATACCCGATAATCTAGCTGTTTACCTAGAGCCAGTGTTAGTTACATAATAGTATCAATCATGTCACAATCAGTAGAACTCAGTCAGTTACAAAATAAAGGAAAACTTAGTAGACTCAATATCAATCCAGAGCAGTTCAGTATAATCAGTCTATTATGTATTATGTTAGGAGTAGGATTCAAAATTGAGCGAGCATAGGGATGGAGGCCCACCCATTAGTTAGGATTGGATACCTTGAAACAATCCCTAAGTTCCAAAACTACTTAGCCTGCGTAGGTTATAAGATGTCACCCGTTAGATAGGATTGAGATTCTTAGAGATCACTTGCTAGTTTAGGAATAATCTCAGGGGTCACCCATTAGATAGGACTGACTCCCCAGTTGATGTTAGTTCCTGTTGCACGGTATTAGCACCCTTTCAATTGGGGTTATAGATTGGACCCAAACTTAATTAACTTATCTTATTTAGGGCATGTTGGTTTGATGATTACCTCCTATAGTTTCAGTTTTCAGTCTTAAGTTTAGAACTTTGTTCATTTTATAGAATTTGGTCTGTCAGACAATGTCAATCGGTATTAGTAAATCAGTTATCAGTAATTTCAGATATTAGTTACTCAGTTATCCGAACCTGGTGCTCAGCTTTAAAAAATGCTCAGTTACAGTCTATGCATATATGTACAGTATTACATACTCTATGATTTTAGTAGTATCAGTTATCCACGTACTCTTATATTTTACTCGATATCATTCAGTCGATTTTTGTTCATGCATATGAACCCTTACATTTAGCCTTACCTCATCTAGCATACCAGTACATTCTACGTATTGGCTACATACTATTTCTTTGCACTATGATATCTCATAGCATAAGTTTGGATGCTTAACATCCGGACTGTGTTTAGACAGATCAAGTCAGCAGTTGCAGATTTAGTAGTGAGTCCTCATCTATCGAGGATATGATTTATTTTAGTTTATCAGTAGTTCAGTAGTTAGAGTTAGTTTAGGGTCTTATCCCATCAACTCCATATTCAGAAAGTTCAGTTAAAGGCTTTCAGACTAGACTATTTCAGATAGTGTTTAGTTTTAAGATATTTGTACTAGATGTTATTATTTATCAGTATTTAGATTCTGAACGTTAAGTAAATTCAGCCTAATTCTATTTTTATTTTAGTATTACTATTCAGTACACACAGTAGATATCAGTCATGGGTTAGCTTGTAGTCTATCAGGGTTATAAGCACCATGTGGCATCTAAGGTGTACTCTCATTTAGTTATATTGGATAATGGGGATGGTCTCTAATCTTGATCGGACTTAGGACGCCTATTACGACAATGACCTGGGTTGGTTCATGTAAAGTTAGTATCAAAGGATTAGTTTCTTGGTGAATATGGATTCTACAAAGTTGTGTCTATTAGAGTCTCTTTTAGGGGTGTGTAGTGAGCCACACTCATAAGAGAGAGGATATAGGGAATTTAGGAATGTTTTACTTTCTTGGAATTCTATATTTGACCTTGGAGCTTAAGTCCTGGAATCTTCTCTAATCCTTGTTTGTTCATATTTCAGATCATGCCTCGACGATCTAGAGCATAAGAAAATTCTTCTGTCCCATCTGGGTATGATGTTGATGGGGTACGTCCTACACCTAGATGTTCACACTCATTCTCAAGGTCCTATACTTGATTTTTCTGAAGTTTCTCCGGTTGCTACTAGTCCTCATCAAGTTGAGGTGACCAATGTTAAATTTTGCCAATCTATTCATGTTATTTCTCAATTGGTTACTGCTCAAGCTGAGCAAGATGCATCTGGTGGGTTTTCTGTTGAGTTCACAAGGGTTGGCCAATTTATGAAGTTGAATCCTCCTACTTTTACTGGTGTAAATGTGGAGGAGGATCCTTAAACTTTCTTGGATGAAATAGAGAAGAAATTCAAGGTGATGCTGGATACTAATGTTAAAGATGTAAACTTTGCAGCTTACTAGATCAAGGATGTTGCGTACCAATGGTACAAAGAGTGGGATAGGGATAAAGGTGATTTGGAGGAATTCTCCATGTGGGATGCTTTTTCTAATGCTTTTCTGGATCATTTCTTTCCTTAAGAGCTGAGAGAAGTAAAGATGGAAGAGTTTGTGAATCTCAATCAAGGTAAAATATCGGTCAAGGAATATTTCTTGAAGTTTCATCTATTGTCAAGGTATGCTCCTAATTTGGTGGTTGACATAAGGTCGAGAATAAGAAAGTTCACTTCTGGGCTATCTCGAGATCTGATCCTTAAAAGAAAGACTATTTTTATTAATCAAGAATATAGATATTTTGAGGTTGGTTATCCACATGTAGAAGGTGGAGGAGAAAAAGAAGAAATAGATAGTGTTTGGGGAAAGAATGGGTAAAAAGAGTAGGTTTTTTTAGCAGAGTGGTGCTCAGCAATAGGGTGGTTGGGATGGAGGTAAATGACTGAATAATAAATGGAAAAGTTCTGGTTCCTGCTCTACCACTAGCACTCCTTACCTAGGGCAGTCGGGTGAGAGGCTTCTGCAAGGTGGTGATAATTTTTAGGCAAAGGTTTCCAATTTCAGGCGAGTAGGGGTCAATTGGCTTTTTCATGCTCTCCTTGCCAGTTCTATGGTCATCATCATCGGGGCTATTGTAACAATGCCAGCCAAGGCATATGTTCAAGAATTGTCTGATTGGTAAGGGAGCTTTGGGAGTGGTCTAAACTTTGGTTGCTTCATCTTCTGCTCCTATGCCAAGTGGTTCAGCTTTGGTGATTTCGCCTACATCTTGTACTGACATAGGACAAAATAGGGTGTATTCTCTTGAATCTCAGTAGTAATTTGAGGCATCACTTGATGTCGTCACTATTATGTTACAACTCTTTTCTCGTGACATTTATTGTATTCTTGATCTAAGGTCCACTCTTTCTTATGTGACCCTATTTATGGCTCTATGTATTAGAATCGATCCTGAGATTGTATCAGATCTTTTTTCTAATTCAACTTTGGGAGGTAATTCAATTATTTCTAAGAGAGTCTACAAGGGGTGTGTAGTATTTGTTAGTGGTAGGCAAACTTTGGTGGTTTTGCTTGAACTGGATATGGTAGACTTTGATATAATTTTAGGGATGGATTGGTTACACTCTTGCTCTGCGTCGTTGGATTGTCGGACCCATAAGGTTGTGTTTACGTTCCCTGGTGAACCGGTTATAGAGTGGGAAAGTCTTTCCCTAGATCGTAGGGCGAGGTTTATTTCTTATCTTAGAGCTTGGAGGTTAATATCTAAGGGTTTCCTCTATCACTTGGTCTAGGTTAAAGATTCTAACTCAGAGGGTCCTTCTTTTTATTCGATTTTGGTGGTAAATCAGTTTCAGGAGGTCTTTCCGGATAATCTGCTTGGTGTTTCTCCAGATAGGGAAATAGAGTTTGGTATTAATTTGATTCCGGATGCTCTTTCAATATCTATTCCTTCTTATAGAAGGGTTCTGACTGAATTGAGGAAACTCAAGGAGAAATTTAAGGATCTTCTAGATTAGGGGATTATTCATCCTAGTTTATCCCTATGGGGTGCACCAGTGTTGTTTGTGCGCAAGAAGGATGGTTCCCTTTGAATGTGCATTAACTATCGGCAGTTGAATAAGGTAACGGTTCAGAACAAATATCCTCTTCCAAGGATAGATGACTTGTTTAATCAGTTGCAAGATGCCAAGTACTTCTATAAGATAGATCTTCGGTCTGGATATCATCATCTTAGGATTAGGGAGGAAGATATCCCTAAAATAATTTTTCGTACTCGGTATGGGCACTTTGAGTTCTTGGTTATGTCCTTTGGTTTGACTAACGCTTCGGTGGAATTTATGGATTTATTGAACAGGGCTTTAAGGCAGTTCTTGGATCTCATTATCATTGTGTTTATTGATGACATTCTGGTTTATTCCAAGAGTGAGGTAGATCACACTAAGTACCTCTGTGTGGTATTGTAGACCTTAAAGGAACATCAGTTGTATGTTAAGTTCTCTAAATATGAGTTTTGGATGAACGATATGACTTTTCTTGCTTATATCATTTTTAGTGAGGGAATCATAGTGGATCCTCAAAAGATGGTTGTGGTTACAAGGAGGCCTAGACCCATGACTCCAACCGACATTCGGAGCTTCTTAGATTTAGTTTGGTATTATCAGCAGTTTGTGGATAGATTTTTGGCGATAGCTGCTCCTTTGACTAAATTTACTCAGAAGAAGGTCAAGTTTTCTTAGTCGGATACTTTTGGGGTACATGGGAATCCCCCAAGTTAATTGGATAATATAATCTATTGGTACATAGGAATCCCTTGATCTCAAAAAGGTTTGGTTAAGGACAATATTTGCAAGTTATAGTCGGTATGACAATACCACTATCTAATATCCTTGGTTAATAATAATGAAATAGTGGTTTGGTTGGAGAATATTTTTAATTAGGCTTAAAGGGGGATGTGTACAAAAGTCAAGAAAAGTGGAGGTTCGGGGGAGGAGGGGCTAAACAGGAAACAGATGTTTGCTGACATGAGGTTGGTCCTAGTAACCGTGTACATGATGTCAAACTTTATATTTTGGGGGATGTACTAGTCGTCCTAGGTTCTTTTCTATAGTTGTTCGACTTCACGTGCTGGGGCCCTTTCAGTAGGGGGAGCTGAACCCATATAGCCCATGGGTGGTTTTAGAACTGCAAAGCTACATATCCCAGGTAAAGGTTTTAAATGGAATGCTAAACCCAGTTCCTTTAACTAGCATGGTTATATATGTATATGTATGTATGGTTTGTGTGCATATGAATGGTTTTACTTGGTTTTATAATTGGCATTAGTTCATGCTAGCGTTCACCCGCTAAACTATTTTCGAGAGGTTGTATCCCTATGCAATGGAGGAATCGGTGGTTCTACCTCTCTTGCTTAGTTTATGGACACTAGGGGGTCAGATTTGGATTGAAGTGGTGAGCTTTCATCTATATGGAAGGCTCCATTTTATGGATGTTATCTCTTACTCTGGATTATTTATGGATATTGGTTTTTTCTATGATTGGGGCCATGTTTTTATTCTTTTGGTTAGAGGCTTTTGTGGAACTACTATGAATTGGTATGGTTAGGTTCAGGATTAGTGGCAGCCTTAGTATTGGTATTGGTATTGGGGCTACATCATTGGACAAAATTTGTCACTATTCCATCGTATTTTATTTTGAGATTATTCATAGTAATGGAACTTATTTGGTAATTATTGGATCTATGGTTTGGTTTGGTTTGGTATAGTTGGACGGTTGGTATGGGACGATCGAACTCGGTTGGATCGGTCTCGGTAATAGACCTATCCAGAGTCTGTAAACTGGATATTTACGTTATCTTGTTATATATTTAAAATTCAGCCAACTTAAGGAAGGCGACTGGAGGTTGGGTTGGGTAACGGGGGTGGTTTCCGATCCCGATCAAACTTGGGATGCACATTACAATAATTCTCCGAGTTGGGTCATGTCAACTATTGACAATGTCATCCTTTCCTTTTGGAATTGATCTACATACACTCTGAGCAGCTCCGTGTTTCCATGCTTCGTCTTGAAGATGTCCAATTTTTTGCAGTTGTACCATACGAGATCCAATATGATATTTTATGAAGGAATCTACAACCATCATTAAAAAATAAAAAAATTGTTCAGTCAAATGAAAATACCATGTTAAGGCCCCTTTGGTGAGCATTTCCTTGAATTTTCTTATTACGACTGACTCAATTTCATCTAGTTGCTAAATTATTTCAGAATTTCCCTTGACAATGGTGATATACATTGTTACGTGCTCTTGTGAATATGGGTTTCCATCGTATTTAGGAATATAAAGAATTTGGAACCTCTTTGGTTATTAGCATTAGTGCGCCAACCAACTTGTATGCAACTGACATATTTCATTAAGTTCGATCCCTCAAGTGTTGCATGTAGAAAGGAAGACTGCACCTACCAAGAGGTAATAAGATCAAGTTTGCATACATCTGCTTAACTATTTTGTAGTAGGTAATTTGGGGGCTTCTTGTTTGATGTCCCTTAGCTTTTGTTTGGTAAGTCAACTAAAAATTGAATTTGGTAAAATTGGGTGTAATTATAGTTTGACTTGTTTATTTGACCAGGTAATAACTTGTTTAGCAGGTAAATGCGTGTAATCAGAAGGGACTAATTACACTCTTCAATTCTCAGAAAAAGGTGGGAATTTCTAGTAAACATAGTGTTATTACAAGGTTGTTTTTAATTTCCTTCTTTTATGTTAATTGTAATTTTCTATTCTTTAATTCAATAATTTTAAATTCTTTTTTTTTTAAATGTAGTGTTCATATTTTATATTATCTACAATCAATTTCCTTACTTCTCATTTTTCAACCTTTACGATCTTGAGATTCCGTGAAATTGCTCACATTATCAATTTTCTAATTATTTTCTTTATTTAGCATACTTGTTTTAGTATTCTAATATTTTAATTAAAGTAAACTTCATTATTGAATGGGGTTACTGACAACTGTTTTTGAATTTTATTTATTTAAATTATGTAGAAATTTGAAAAAAGAGTACTATGTTAATATTTTAAAAAAAAAAATTATGTAATATTTTTCTATTTCAAATCATTTGCTTTAGTAGCATTGACTTGCTATTACACATTGCATGTCATACATTTTTCAGTTAGAATTAAAATATGATCTAATTTTTGTCAAATATGTTTGAATAATTTTCTGATAATATATTTATAATGTTAGTCTTTTTATCAAACATGAATTTCATTAAAATCATGTACGTTTAGTTTTTATGATTAATTAAATAAAATTATACTAACTTGAAAAATATTTATCGACTATTTTTTATAATATTAATTTAAAATATGTGCTTATTGATTAGTATATAGAGACAATATATTCTTAAAATTTTAATTTATAGCATTTATAAATGTCCTTATTTATCAAAAAATAAGATTTAGCTTTTCGTAATTACATTTTAGCTTAATATTTTAATATAACTATGTAATTACACTAGTGCAACCAAATATTACTCTTGTAATTACATTATTATTACATTGTGGCAAATAATAGGTGTCACGATCCAAACCTGTCAAGATTGGCACCCACACTTTTCACCCAGTGGGAGAACCATCTACCCTAAAATACCAACTTTAATCAATATTTAGAAAAGTCAGTGAACTACTTCATTAATAAATAAATTCAAAACCAAATCAAAATATAAGTACAACTAAAAGCGAAACAATGTACTTACCATAATTATCCGTAGGAATCGAAAGTCATCTATAACAAAACTATAAAAGATTGTTAAGAAAGAGAGGCAACCAAAACACTAAACTTAAAATGATAAGTCCAGAGATAAGACTATGTCATAAAGGGAATATCTCATGGTAGCCTGGATATGCCGCTCACCTTGAAATCAGAAATCAGTCACTAGAATCAAAAGTAAGGTATCGTAGGAGCCACCGGAATATACACTGCAGTCACAAAAGTAAGAACAGGTATAATAACAGCACACAAGAAAAATATAGTTTACTTCTAGGATCATTTGGCCAACCCGGGATGAGAATATAGACACCTAACTAAGTTATAGTACAACAAGATAATCCATACTCAACCATAATACATATTGCAACACAAGTATCACATAAACCACTGAGGATTTAAATTAATAGGTCAACATATTATCATAAATCAAATTCAGTAAAACCAAGTCAGAACAAGTTAAGAAATTAACAATTATCAGTCGTATAAAGATATTCTCTGGTTTACTTATGAAATCGTCAAATTCACCTGACTGTTATGCATACACACTATGGATAATACATCCACCCTTTAGTTATGACCTACAGGGAATAATTTTCATCCATGTACTAAATCTCAAATACAAGTGTCTACCAACCTTGTTTTATGAATAACCCATAATAACATTACAAATTCTAAAACATTCCACATTTGTCAATGAGGTAGGTCAAAATCATACAACAACATAAAGTTATTTGCATTGACCGCACCAAACAACATGCACTAACAAGACACACTACAAAGTAGTTAACATAAACATATAGTACAAATTGGATTTAAACTACAATAGCATCACCTACCTCAAACAAGCTTGCACCACTCCTCTAAGCCAGAACTTTTTTATTTCGTGCAATTTCTGCTTTCTTTTGGTATTGAAAACTCATATAAATACATAATTAATAAAATGACCTACCATTTGGGAACTCACACCAACTCTTAAGGTCAAATTCATGATTGTTTCCTTCCTGTTCTATGATTGTTCCACTGTAATTCACCTAAAACTACCAATTCCATGGATACATTGGTATATTAACAAATTTCAAGAGTAAATTAATCATTAATAATTGATACCCATTTAATTATTACCTAATTTCATCCCTTTCACCAGAAAACAACCATAATTAGTCCTAAAAATATCACGACCCGAGTCGTGGTCTTGGCCATGGTGGGCATCCCAAATTAATGAAGGCCCTAGATGACCCCTTAGCACTACATAATAAGAATATTCATCAAAAAATTTGCAAGAATAGACCCACACGATATGAAGTTCAATATATATAATGACAAAAGTATCCAAGTATTGAAATACGAGGTAAAACATATGTCTAACTCAATTTATGAAGCCTCTAACATTAAGAATTAAAACTCCTAAGCCAGAACATGGCCCTGACTATACTATATAACAAGACAAAAATGAAAATATGGATGAAAATACCTAATTCCTCATGAAGGATGGAGGGTTCACCACTTGTTACCAGCTGCCCGAGAGAGAAAGAGGGAGTGAGAGTCCTAGTGCTGCACAGAACCACAAGAAAATAATTCCAAACCTACATCATTAAATAATGTAGCATCCGAGGACGGTCATTACGATGAGTACTAGTATGCTAACCAAGGAAAGGGGCAAAAGCAATTTATATAAAAGTTCATAAAACTCAAAATATAAACGCATCATGGAGAGTATAAGAAACAAGTGACTTAAAACATAATAGAAATCTTATGACTTTATGGCTTTTAATTATAAACTATGTAGTTTTCATCGATATCTAGTAACCCACAAGCTATATGGATCCACTAATACTGTATTGGCAGGGAGTCAATCCATGTTTGCTGAATAAATTGTGATAACATTATTAGCCATTCATATAATCAATATAACGGTAATACTACTGCACAAAGCAAGCATACATTAGTCTTCTATTTTTCAGGACAAGACATCTCCCCCTCCCATATTGTCAAATGAAGTTCCCTATGTTGTTTACAAAGACAACGCCTTTTCGGTTAACTACGTAATTCACTTCAAGCCCAAATTAAAATATTTTTCTTAACATTTATCTAAGAAGTCTTTCATTAAGGCATTCATATTTGGTACTATCATACCTAGACTTGCAACTCACCCATATCGTGCCAAAAATCATCATCATTAAATATTTTAAATTATAAAATCTCGCCTTTAAAATAATGTGCATAACCACAGTTGAGTTTTCCATAATCATTTCAAAACATTATCATAATACCATACATTAAATGATACAAAGGACGAAAAAAATATTTATATTTCTTATGCAACTCAAAGATTTCAAGAGACTTAAAATTTATGGATTAAATATTCATCCTTAAAATATTTAACTTTCAATACATGTAGATTCATCATTTTTGAATAGCCACTTTAGTCTCAAAAATCCCAAATAAAGATTTAATCATCTGTTCATAAAGAGGGGGAATTTTATATCATTCTTTTCAAAACAAAATCCTCAACCCTAACTTCAAACATCCACAAAATATGCATAAATAATAATTAAATACACACTTTATAAAAGTAGTTCAAGTAGGGAATGTTCAACATGCCTTTTGTCGAAGAACAAGTAAACCTTGTAGGAGAGCCTTAAGCTTTGAATTTAGGATCAACTCTTAGAAATGGGAAACCTAGCTTGAAATTGGTATGAAGAGTTACTTGACTTGGATATTTAACACTTACCCTTGATGATGAATTTGTTGAGAAAACAATGAGAAGAAACTTTTATGTTTGACCATACTTGAAACTTTAGGATTGGAAGTTTGGGGTTTTTGTAGAGAAAAGGAATTACAGATTTGAGAATAATTCTCTTAGTTTAGGATGCCTTTGGGGATTTAAAAATGGACTGGGGAAGTTATATAGAGTAAACAGACCAATTTTCTGTTGATTTAATAAGAGAAAAATATATTTTTACATTGGGGAGAGGGCTCTGCACTGTGATGTGCCATGATTTTATGGAATTTTCGATACTTAAAACAAGAAAATTATGAAAGTACTTAGGTATTATTGTTAGACATGATGTGGTTTTGTGTTGTTTTTGTAGAAATATAGAGTTCAAAGCAAAGAATGAGAAAAAGGGTTGACAAGTTGTTGATAAGGATACTACGAGTCAACCTATGACTCGTAGATAGTACCTAAAAGCTATAGGTGGCCACATGAATTGATGTTTTAGAGATTATTATGCAATTTTTTATTCTCACAAACCTACACACGAGGAGTAGGTACAACCTACGACCCTAGGTTTCCTCATAGGTAGGAGTTCTGAAGAGTGAAGTTTCATCTGATTCCTACTAGCCTACCTACGAATATTAAGTTACCTCATAGGTTGATTCCAATTCAAGTTTCCAACACTGTTTAGGATAGGTTCTACAATATATCTATAAATACCCTTTGGATGTTTTATTATCAGTTTATGCACTTTGTATACTTTTGATTGTTTTGAGTTATGAGATACATTATTGATCTTTGAAATATTGTTATTGGTTTTTAGGGTTTATAATTAATTTGAGATTTTAGATTTTCATTTTTATTCTCCGTAAGTTCTTCATTATGCTTTCATCTATGGATTCTATGTTTGTTCTTATAATAATGAGCATCTATACCCTATAACTAGGATTGTGTAAGATCCTACAAAATCCTAAGCTTAATTGAATCCTTTAGTCTTGTCAAGGGGTCCCAGACTTAGAATATTTTTAGCTAAGTACTCAGACTTAGTGTCATTTTACCCTGCGAAGGTTGGCAATCTTATTTTGTGACCTTTACATCTATTAAATATTAATGTTCAGGTTGATACATGATCAGGAATGTCTGTAGGTGTTTCCGGACAAGTTTCAGATTTTTTGAACTTCATTTGAAGCTCCTTTGGAATCCCAAAATAGTGGATCAGTGCGATCTTGGTGCACCACGTTGACTATCGCATGATTAATATTTTTTACAGCTACTAGTGTCCAATTCCAGTGAATTGACATGAACATGGCATGATGCATTGGCTATCACATCAATGCCATCAACGCACCACGTCGACCTTCGCGTCGGTAGCCTAGTTTTTAGTCATTAAAAGAACACATTCTTGGGGGTATTTGGGTCTTTTTCCCATGTCCTTTAGCTCCCAAAACACAAAATTAAGCTCTTTGGAGAGAAAATATACTCATTTATTCTCCTATTAGCTCAAGAACAAAACCCTAGGTGCTCAAGTTTCAAATCAAGAACTCAAGATTCAATCATAAACTTTCAAATATTCTTCAACAAGGTATGTGAAGTGTTCATCTAAGGGTCTCTTCCACCCTTGGAGTCCAAGAATCAATTTTTTAACTTCAACTATATGAATTTCATGAATACCATGATGGGTTTGATAATATTCATGTTTATAATGATTATTTGAGTATCAAATCCATGAGTTATGCTAAGTTTCATATGGAGTTTATTGATATATATGTCTTACCATGTGATATCATGTAAAAGATTTCGAATTGTGAATTTGATGATTGAATTATGTGCTCACATGTTGGTTAGTGTTATGAGCATGTTCTATGCCTTCCAAGTCTTTGATAAATTGTTCATGTGAACTATTAAGAGAATGAAATCATGCAAGTATGAAATTATGCAAGTGTTTTTAAAATAACCCAATGAATAAATGATGATCAAGTTTATAGTTTACATGTTTCATGTTTATGCCATGTCTCTTAATTTATGCTATCGAATCCTGGGGGTACCTGTACCCAATAATTTAGTTGATTACTTAAAGCCATTGTCAGTCATAGAATAGTATCAGTCATGTCATGATCAGTAGTACTCTCAATTAGTTACATAACTCAGGAAAACTCAGTAGAGTCAATAATAATTAAGTCTAATTAAGTATTCAGTTTAGACCTCAGTAAACTGTATCAGTTAAAAGACTTTAGTAGTATTTTATCAGTCAATGGAACTCAGTGAACTCAGTTTAGCTCAGGTAAATAGTAATATCAGTAACCCTTCAGTCTAGCCCAGTACAGACTAGAAATCTGTAGTGTCTATTCAGTTGGGACTAGTATCAGCACCGAGTTAACCTAGGGATGGAGGCATTCCTGTCAGCTGAGGGTTTGATCCTTAGTATCAATCCCTTTGTTATAGAACTACATAGACAGAATAGGTTGAGATATCTTCCTTCCAAACATTATGAGGGTTGATACTTCTCATTTAAGTTATCCTACCAGCGAGGGTTGACGAAAGAACTTCCTGTTAGAGAGGGTTAACTCACAGCTTGTCCTTACCTATGGCATGGTATTTTTACCCTTCCAACTGGGATTACAGGTTAGACCCCAAATTAATTAGAGAAGGGGAATGTCAGTTAGATGATTACCTCCCATATTCTCAATTTCAGTCTCTGTCTCAAAATAGAACTTAGTTCAGTTCTAAAGATTTAGGGCTATCAGATATAGTCACCCAACTTAGCTAAGTACGGAACTCAGTAGAGTTTCTCTGAATTTAGGACTGTCAGATACAGTCATCCGGTCATCAGTAGTACTGTATCAGTTATCTAGTTAGTCAGTTGATAAGTATTCAGACTCAGTGTTTATCGCAATTTCAGTTTCAATATACGTATTTATGCATGTACTCTTATTCAGTCATACTCTTGTTATTCAGCTATTATTGTTCATACAAATTTACCCATGCATTTCATCCTACCTCACTGAGAATAAAAGTACATTCAAAGTACTGACGTATGCTTTTTGCGCTATGATGTTTTATATTATAGGTTCCGATGCATGAGCTCCAATGCACCCTCAGTACATCAGACTCTCAGTGTTTATGAGTAGTGGTGAGCCCTCTTAGTTTAAGGAAATTCTTATCATTTAAAGTATATGTTCTAGTTTATTTAAGTAGATGGATTTAGTTAGGGGCTTGTCCCATCAATTCCGCAGTTCAGATAATTTAGAGGCTTTTTGGACTATAGTGTTTACAGATAGTTATTTAGATTTCAGTTTTGTCTTTTAATTTTGGCATTTAATAACGCATTTAGTATTATTCAGTATTATTTATAGATTGAACCTTATGGCATTTTTTCTCTTAATTTTGTATATTATTCAGCATTATTGTTCTGTTATAGCAGCAGGTACTAGTAATGGGTTGGCTTGTGGTGGTACCTAGGGATTATAAGCATCGTGTAGCCTACGGGGTACATACTCAGGGCATTAAGAACTTGATATTAGAGCCTTAGGTTCAATAGAGTCCTAGGAAGTCTAGAAGCTGCAACTAGTAGAGTCTTGTTCAGGGGTGTGTTGCGCCCCACACTTAAGGACAGGAGGCTATGTGATGTTTTAGGAATAGTTTCCCTTCTTTTAGTATTCAAATTGTGAGAGTGACAAGGAAGAGGAATAGGAGATCAATCAGCCCCTCAGTCTATCCATACAGATCCTTTAGGCGAGCATGTCTCCGTACAGAGTTTAAATCAGCCTTCACCACCTTAGCTCATTCTATGGCAGCCCAGAATGAATGCCCAGCTGTGGTTTCATCAAACCCGGTGGCTAATACCATTGATTCCAGGATTCAGGACTTTACTCGAATGAACTCTTCATCGTTCACCGGGTCTAAGTCTGATGAGGAGCCTCAGGAATTTCTTGACCAAGTGTAGAAGGTTACCGATATCATAGGGGTGACTGCTGTTAAGAGAATTGAGTTGGCCGCATATCAATTATAGGATATGGCTCACTTATGGTTTAAATAGTAGAAGGAAGAGAGGACCACATATGTAGGGTCCATATAATAGGAGAAGTTTGTAGTTTCTTTTCTAGATAGGTTCTTCCTGCTAGAGTTAAGGGAAGAAAATGTTTTGGAATTTATAAACCTAAAGCAGGGAAATATGATAGTGTAGGAGTATTCTCTCAAGTTTACTCAGTTAGCCAGATATGCCCCGCATTCTGAAGAGCGAAGATGAGTAAGTTCGTGTTAGGAGTGTCTAGCAGCGTGGTAAGGAGTGTTGGACCACAATGCTTATTAAGGAGATATACATAGCCTGGCTCATGGTCCATGCTCAGTAGATAGAGAAATCCAAGAGTAAAGAGAAAGAAGGGAGAATAGTTAAGCAACAAAAGGTAGTTTCAATTTTGCTCAGCCTAAGTCAAAGGGTGGAAATCATTCTTAGTTCCGCCTGAAATCCTAAGTTCCAGCTCCTTCCTCTGCTAGTGCTCTAGTGCCAAAATTCATAGGTGGCAACTGAGATAAGGCATCAAGCCCTAAGCCCCAAGGAAATGTGAGTAGTGCCCAAACCAATCCTTTTTGCCAGATGTGCGGTAGAAACCACCAGGGTATCTGTAAAGCTGGCAACGATGTGTATTTTGGATATTGCAAGCTAGGCCATAGATTTAGAAAGTATTCTCAAGTGGGTTTACAGAGTTAGCATAACCACCCCTAGCTCAGTCTGGTCACCCAAATCAGTAAGGTGCCTCTTCCAGTGCCACCAGTGGGCAGCGGCCAAACAGACTCTGTGCTCTTCACTCTCAACAGGATTAGGAAAGTTATCCTGATGTAGTCACTGGTACGTTATAATTTTTCTATTTGTATGTTTACTCTTTGCTAGATATAGGAGCTTCTTTGTATTTTTTTACTCTATATATAGTAGTTTATTTCAGAGTCAGTCCTAAAATTCTAGAAGAACCCTTCTCAGTTTCTACCCCAGTGGGTAAATCTATCATATCCCAGTGGGTATACAGGAACTATCCGGTTATGATATCTCACAAAATTACTGTAGCACACTTTGTTGAATTAGAGATGGCTGATTTTGATGTCATTCTTAGCATAGATTGGCTTTATTCCTACTATGCCTCAATCGACTACAGAAATAGTGTTGTCCAATTTCAGTATTTGAATGAACTCATCCTAGAATGGAAGGGTAGTACTTCAGTATTTAGGGTCAACTTATTTCTTACCTTTGGGCTAAAAAAATAATATCTAATAGATGTGTCTACCATTTTGTTTGAGTCCAGGACTCTAGATCAGAAACCCTACTCTTAAATTAGTGTCAGTAGCATGTGAATTCCTATATGTGTTTCCCGAAGATTTGCCTGAAGTTCCTCCCAAAAGGAAAATTGATTTCGGAATTGATCTTCTCCTAGATGCTCAGCTCATATCTATTGTGCCATACAGAATGGCTTTAGCAGAACTCAGAGAATTAAAGGAATAGTTAAAGGATCTCTTAGATAAAGGATTCATCAAACCCAGTGTATCCCCGTAGGGCGCACCAATTTCATTCATGCGTAAGAAAGACGATTCTCTAAGAATGATCATAGATTACTGCCATTTTAATAAAGTTACGATCAATAACAAGTATCTACTCCCCAGAATCAATGACTTTTTTGACCAACTTCAGGGTGCCAGCTATTTCTCTAAGATAAACCTCGGATCAGGCTATCATCAGCTTAGAGTCATGGAAAATGACATCCCAAAAACAACTTTCAGAACTCGGTATGGCCACTTCGAATTCCTAGTCATGTCCTTTGGTCTTACAAATGCCCTAGAAGCTTTTATGGACGTAATGAACTGTGTGTTCAAGCAGTACTTGGACATGTTAGTCATAGTCTTCATATATGACATTCTTTTTTACTCTCGCAGTGAACACGATCATGCAGACCATCTCAAAATAGTATTGCAAACTCTTATAAACCATCATCTATTCGCCAAATTCAGTAAGTGTGAATTTTTGATAAGGTCAATATCATTCCTTGGCTATATAATTTCTGGTGATGGTATAAGAGTTGATCCCAAAAATACCAAAGCAGTGAGAAACTGGCCCACGCCTATCTCTCCATCATATATTAGGAGTTTTTTGGGTTTGGCTGGCTATTACGGATGTTTTGTTGAGGGTATAGATATTCATAGAAACCTCTCTTATGAAGAGATCTTAGTAGAAATCCTTGACTATCAGATTCACAGACTGAGGAACAAAGAAGTTCCTCTAGTCAAAGTTCTTTGGCAAAATCAATCCGTTAAGGGAGCTACTTAGGAAATAGAAGTAGATATGCAAACTAAGTATCCACATCTATTCTCCGCTAATCCAGACTCAGCTTAAGGTAATAGTTTTCTTTAAGCTTATTCAGTTTCATGTCCAGATTTTAGTTACAAACTTGGTATTAGTTACTATTACATGTTCAGTTATACGTTCATGAGCTAGTTCAATCA
The DNA here is from genome assembly GCF_002878395.1 of Capsicum annuum. Taxonomy (NCBI): domain Eukaryota; kingdom Viridiplantae; phylum Streptophyta; class Magnoliopsida; order Solanales; family Solanaceae; genus Capsicum; species Capsicum annuum. Next base: position 175,350,063 of record NC_061111.1, read on the forward strand.
TGTATCCATGCATCAGATATGCATGTTCAGTATATAGTTTTAATTTATTAGTAATTCCTGTCATGCATTTATGAATCATGTTCAGTTATACTCATGCATCAGATATGTAGGTTCAATATGATAATTCAGAATACCAATAATATCAGTGATATAGTCATGTTCTAGAAGTTCATGTCCAGTAATTAAGTAAGTATCTCAGTATTCTCAGCCTCAGCAGTCTCATTCTAGGATGAATGTTCCCAAGGGGGAGATAATGTAAGATCCCACAAAATCCTAAGCTTAATTCAGTCCTTTTGGCTTGTCAAGGGGTCCCAGACTTAGAATATATTTAGCTTACTGTCATTTTTTCCTACGAAGGTTGGTAATCTTATTTTGTGACCTTTACATATACTAAATATTAATGTTTAGGTTAATTCATGATCAGGAATGTCCATATGTATTTTCGGACAAGTTTTAGATTTTTCGGACTTCGTCTGAAGCTCCTTTGGAATCCTAAAATAGTGGATCAATGTGATCTTGGCGCTCTACATTGAATATCGCGTTGATTAATATTTTCTCCATCTATAAGTGTCCAATTCCAGTGTATCAACTCAAACATGGCGCAACACGTTGGCTATCGCATTGATGGCATTGACACATCACGTCGATTGCACGTTAGCAGCCCAATTAAGTCATTAAAAGACCGCATTATTGGGGGTATTTAGGTCTTTTCCCCACTTCCTTCAACCCCTAAAACACGAAGCTAAGCCCTTTAGAGAGAAAATATACTCATTCATTCTCCTATTAGCTCAAGAACAAAACCCTAGGTGCTCAAGTTTCAAATGAAGAACTCAAGATTTAACCATAAACTTTCAAAAATTCTTCAACAATGTATGTGAAGTGTTCATTCAAGGGTTTCTTCCACCCTTGGAGTCCAAGAATCAATTTTTAAACTTCAAGTATATGAATTTCATGAATACCATGATGGGTTTGACAATATTCATGTTTATAATGATTATTTGAGTATCAAATCCATGAGTTATGCTAAGTGTCATGTGGAGTTTATTGATTTATATGTCTTACCATGTGAGATCATGTTAATGCTTTCAAATTATGAATTTGATGATTGAATTGTGTGCTTACATGTTGGTTAGTGTTATGAGCATGTTCTATGCCTTCCAAGTGTTTGATAAATTATTCATGTGAACTATTAAGAGAATGAAATCATGCAAGTGTTTGTTAAAATTCCCCAATGAATAAATGATGATCAAGTTTATAGTTTTATGTTTCATGTTTATGTCATGTCTCTTAATTTATGCTATCAAGTCCTAGGGGTACTTGTACCCGACAATTTAGCTGATTACTTAGAGCCATGGTCAGTCATAGAATGATATTAGTCACGTCATGATTAGTAGTAGTCTCAGTTAGTTACAAAAGTCAGAAAAACTCAGTAGAGTCAGTAATAATTCAGGCTAATTAAGTATTCAGTTCAGACCTTAATAAACTCAATCAATTAACAGAATTCAGAAGTATTCCATCAGTCAACGAAACTCAATGAACTTAGTTCAGCTCAGCTAAATAGTAATCTTAGTAACTATTCAGTCCAACCTAGTACATACTAGAAATTAGTTCAGTGTCTATTAAGTTGGGAGTAGGATTTAGCACCGAGTTAACCAAGGGATGGAGGCATTCCTATCAGCTGAGGGTTTGATCCTTAGTAGCAATTCCTGTGTTTCAGAACTATGTAGCTAGCATAGGTTGAGATATCTTCCTGCCAGATATTATGAGGTTTGATACTTCTCATCCAAGTTATCCTGCCAGCGAGGTTTGACGAAAGTGCTTCCTGTAAGAGAGGATTAACTTACAGCTTATCCTTACCCATGGCATAGTATTGATACTCTTCCAACTGGGATTATAGGTTGGACCCCAAATCAGTAAGAGAAGAGGAATGTCGGTTAGATGATTACCTCCCACAATCTCAGTTTTAGTCTCAGTCTCAGAATAGAACTCATTTTAGTTCTACAGATTTAGGGTTATCATATATAGTCACCCAACTCAGCTTAGTATGGAACTCAGTATAGTTCCTCAGAATTTAGGACTATCAGATACAGTCATTTAGTTATTAATAGGACAGTATCAGTTATCTAATTAATTATTTGATCAGTATTCAGAATCAGTGTTTAGTATTATCACGATTTCAGTTATAGTATACGTATTTATGCATGTACTCTTATTCAGTCATACTCATATTATTCAGCTATTATTGTTCATGCATATGAACCTATGTATTTTATCCTACCTCACTAAGCATACCAGTACATTCAAAGTATTAATGCATGCTTTTTATGCTATGATGTCTTATAGCATAGGTTCTGATGAATGAGCTCCAGAGCACCCTTAGTAGATTAGACTCTCAGCATTTTTGAATAGTGGTGAGCCTTTATAGTTCGAGGATGTGCTAATCATTTATAGTATATGTTCCAATTTATTTTAGTAGATGGAGTTAGTTGGGGTCTTGTCCCTTCAACTTTGCAGTTCAAACAGTTTAGAGGCTTCTCAGACTAGTGTGTTTTCAAATAGTTATTCAGATTTTAGTTTTGGTATTTAATACTACATTTAGTATTATTCAGTATTATTTACAAATTGAACCTTATGGCATGTTTCCACGTAATTCCATAGATTATTCAGCATTATTGTTTAGTTATCTCTATAGGTACCAATCATAGGTTAGCTTGTGGTTCCTCAGGATTATGGGCATCGTGTAGCATCTGGGGTACAGACTCAGGGCATTATAGATTATGATAAGCCTGATTGATTAACAAAGTAACTTTAGTGCAAAGTCATTCTAAATTGGTGTATTGCAATTTCTTTAATTTTGATTGCTTTCTTGATAGTTGCAAATATTAGAAACTTGAGGGTATTTGATACTTTCTTGGAAAAGAGGTAGAGATTAGGAAAATGAATCATATCAATAATTTGAAACTATCAATCTTCATCTAATTAGCTTAAGATCGAGAGGAGATATTTAATCTATGATCAACAATAAGGGTTAGTAATGCAAACTATAAGACCGGGAGAAGATGAATGAAATTCACCCAAACTAAGTTCGAGATATGATTAGGTGATACATAACTTGTAAGATTTTTCATTCAAGTCATCGAGATAGTTTGACAAGCATGAAAAGCCTGTGGAGTTACAAAGTCAGAGGGAACACAATCCTAGTGATCATCTCATACTGGTAACAATCCTAATCACCCAACATTGTTAATATTACTATTATATTTATAAAATCCCTCTTTTACTTTTTTCAATTTCCAATTGCATCAGCAATCTCGTGATAAATTATTGACCTATTCTTGATGGCATTGACCCCAAGATGGTTGGGTTCTATATTTGACAAAAGACTACATTATAATTTTTTGGATTTTTAATTTGTGCAATATCAAATTTTGGTGCCATTGTCGAGGAAAATGATTATGGATTAATTGATTAAGTTTGTTAAAGTTGTTGGCTTCATTTGTTGATTTTTGTTTTTCTACTATTCTAGGGCATACGTTGGTGTATTCCCAACACCCAGAGTCGAGGAAATACCTTGATTTTGGTTGATCCTGAGCTTGAATGAATCTTATGATAAAATCATAAAATAGAGAGAGTAAAAGAGTAAGATCAAAGAGCCCGACATGAAGGGGTTTATGATGAACCAAAACATTGAATTGGACACCTTAACGTGTTGTTTAAGAAACTTCCAAGTAAACCAATTCCTGATTAATAGTCAATGATAAAGATAGGTTAGAACTTGCGACGTGCTGAGAAAGTGCTAAACAAAAAGAGGAAGATTGTTAAGTAGTATCGACAGATATAGAGGTAGAAGAAACAGAGTTGAACCTCCAGTTCATAAATATTTTCTAGTTTATGATTATGCAAAAGAAGATCTGGGGTATGTTGAACCAATTTAGACAGGTTTGATCATTCCTCCAGAATTTCCCCAAGGAAGGAAATTTTATATTATGAACGCAATAATCCAGTTGCTGAATTTGAAGAGGGTGTTTGCTGGTTTTCCAACTAATGATGCAAACATGCACCTTTGTAACATTATGGGAATTTGCATTTTGTACAATCTATCAGGAGTGAGTTAGGAAGTTCTACAACTCAGGTTATTCCTATTCTCTTTTACAAAAGAAGAAATGGTATGGTTAGGAGAGCTGACTCGTGGATCTATTACCACTTGGAATGAGTTAAGAATACATTTCTAGGACCAATTCTTCCCACTCTTTAGAATGCTATAGCTGAAAGTTGATATTTATAATTTTTGATATTTATATTCAGAGGTACTTTATGATACATAGTTAAGTTTAAAGAAAAAGCTGATGAATGTTCCAAATAACAAAATTAAGAAGAGGAACATGTTTGAGATATTCTACAGAGCCTTGAATGTAAATACCAAGGATATAGCAGATACTATTATAGGCAGAGATTTCATAAGTCTTTTGATGGGATCAAGCTTTAAAAATCTTAAACAAGATTATTAAAACTAACCGAGAGTGGCATACTTGAGAGATAGATAGATCACTTGATACATATGTGATTGGAGCTTCCAGTGATAAGAGCATATTGGATTAGATAATGGATCAAGATATATCATAGCTGAGGACTGGGATTAGGTTTATTACTAAGTAATTTGCAGTTGTGGAAGCAAAAAAGGTAAATTCTATGGATACTCAAGCCAATACTTCTAAATATGAATAGTCTAATTCTGAAGAAGAGGTAAAGTACTTGGATATGATGATGGCAGGTTTTCGAGCCAAGGTTCAAGGGTCTAACCAAGATATTTGGAACTTAAGTCAAAGTATTCAAGGTCAAAACTACTTTAGAGACAGGTATAGGGATAGGAGTAGAGAGTGTGATGGTGACTAGAGGAAAAATGATGGTTATAAGAAGAAGAGTGGTTATAATAACCTAAAATTTAATGAATTATGTGTTTTTATATGAAATGAATGTCTTACCCCTCCCCATGGTTGCACTATGGTATTTTTAGGGTATAAGGGTGATTTGCACGATTCTTGATGTATATTGGTGCCTTCTATGTGATATTATGGTTCTTGGAGGCTTCGAGAGCCTTATTATGCACTTATGTGGTTATCTTTTGATCCGTGTGATGAATGACTGAACGAATTGTGCAGTAGATCCGAAACATCGATTTTAGGATGGGAGCATATTTAGTTGGGTTTTATAACTTTTAAATCTCATTTCGACCCTCAATTTGGAAAATTATGATTTTAGATTTTTGGGGTCAACTTTGTAAAAGTGATGTTTTTTCAAAAATCTGATATCTCTATTAAGCCTGAAACATCGATTTTAGTGTGGTTATAGAGTTTGTTTGCGTATATCAGACTCTAAATAAATCTCGAACACTGTCGAAGTCTATTTTGTAATTAACTAGTGCACAAAGGATAAAACGCATTTGGTGTATGATTTTAATACCTTAAAAGGGTAAATCGTATGTTAGGGATGCGTTTTATGCTCTATTGCACCTGGTAACCTGGAGTGATGGCTTTTTTTAGCTGATTTTAGGTCATTTTTTACCTTGCCTCTTGAGATATAAAAACTAAAATAATTTGAGAGTTTAAAAGTGAATCTTGTGTGTTCTTGGGAAGCTAGATTAACCTTTATTTCTTGATTCTTTTGCAGATTTAAGGTGAGATTTCACCCTTTTCTTACTTTTATTTTTGATTCATTATACAAAAATCCCAAAAACCTTATTACTTGATTTATCCCTAAATTTTAGTCCTTTTTAATTGAATAATGTTCCTAATCCTATAATTACTTATTTTGCTCAATTTCATCTTTAAATTCTTGAATTTTTCACGGATTTCGAAGAATTTACTCGATAAAGACTAAAAATGTATTTTCTATAATTTGAACCTCAATTTTTACCCAATTTGGATTGGTTTTTTTTCTGTAGATTCCTAAAAATATGGATAATGCATTTTTAAAGTAAAGTTACAATTTTGCCCTTCTTTTTGAAAACCCATTTTGGGATCTGTTTTGACTCTGAACCAAAAGTAGGCAATATGGGTATCTTTGGCTTTATTTTGACGTGTAGATTCTATATTTCTTGGTTATAGTCGATTTGGGGATTGTTCGTGAGGAGTAAGACTTTGGATCAAAGTGTAGCACATCGGTTCCAGCATTCGAGGTATGTTATAACTTAACTCTTTAGACTAGGCTAGGTAGTTAATTTATATACCAAAATGCATATTAAAGGTGGGAACTTATCATGAAAACAACTATTATATTATGCCCATGTGGGGGCCTAAATATGATGTAATTATTGAATCTGAGATATCATGTGATATATGTGACCATTTGGGGAATTATGTGTTGTTGATAGCCTAGAATACATACGAATAATTGCATTGTGTTGTTAGAAATGCCTATTGTGGTGCCTTTTGCATATCGTGGTATGTTCATACTTTATAGGCATATGATTTATGTGGAAAATTAATGGATAGAGGAAATAGTGAGTGGATATTGGCTCAGTTGGTTTTGTAATTGTAACATTGTGATTGATCGTGGAAATACATCATATGGATTGGTTGTGTAAATACACCATGTAGATTGGTTGTGGAAATACTCATCTTGAATGGTTGTCAATATTGCATCATCATTCTCATATTGTCATGCACACCATTTTACTTGTTTGTTTTATTGCTTTATATTTACTTGTCATCATGTATGTGTACTTGATTTGTGTCTTATGTTATATATATACTTTGAAAACACTGGAAATATTGTAAAAACTAGAAATATTGGAAATACGAGAAATACTGAATACTTTTATCCGATATTAGATATTATGGACCCTCTTCGAATAATTATATTAGAGATAACTCGATAACTATAGGTCAACCACAAGGTTGTCTGCTAATCTCAAGTTCTTGTGCCAACCTCCAACATCATCATTATCATCATCAACATCATCATCATCTTATACACTGCATTGCTTTATTTGCGATTGATGTTGTGATTTGATTTTCATAATGACTTATTTTATGTCTACTTGCTCTATATCCTATTACTTATACTTGATCATCCTCTATATATATGCTCTTCTCTGTTTATAATTGCATGTGATATAATGTATACTTGTGTTATACTTGATTATTATTGTATTTGTGACATATATATATATATATATATAATAGAACTATTACTGCAAGCGGTGTGGGCTACTATTATGGGATATTTTTTTACTGCAGGTGATGTTCCTTTAGTATGTATTTTGTATACCTTATATTCTAATTTGCTCAATCAACCTATAATACGTACTCAGTACAAGTGGATTGTACTCACTCCCATTGTGCCCTTTTGGTGAAGATTCAAATTCGAGTGTGCCCTATGTTTCTTGACTCAGGCGATTGTTGGAGCTTTTAAGGTAGTTGATGACTTTTAGGCATCTGGATGTCTTCTACTACCTTGATTTATAGTCTATGTCTTTATTTTTATTTTAGAGATAGAGTTTCTCTTATATTTGGATATCTTATGTATTTCATTTGGATTCGAGTTGTACTAGAATGTTCTTACATTATTGACACCTTATTTTGGGAGTAATGGATGTATTTTTATGCTTCTTTCTACATTTATTATATTTGTATGGTTCAGTTTTGTTCTAGAAGCCTTACCATGAGGTTATTATTATATTTTCTCCCTTTGTGTATTAGTTAGGGTATTAGGCTTACTTGTCAAGGTTCATTGTGACAAGTGCCATCATGACCACTTTGAATTTTGGGTTGGGACAGTGGTCTTTATGTTCCATCGGTGAACTGTGATGTTGAATTGAGAATGGAAACATTTCTTGCTTAGCTGGTTAAGAGTCCAGATAACCAAGACAGTTTCCTTAAAGATATTAGGTAAACGTATCAGGACTAAGCCAGAAAGTAGAATTGCATACAAGTGTAATCAAGTAACTTGAGTAGCAATTTGGGAAGATGTCGAATACACTGAAGCAACATCCATTGGGAACTCTTCATAGAAATACCATAAAATGGAAATTAGTACCTTACTATCAGCACTCGAAGTGGTAAGGATACTATTGATCCATCTATGTTATGGTTGATTAGGTAAAAATGATACAGTGGATATTGATGATGTGCCCGACACTAAAATTGAGAAGTTGGTTACTAATGGTGAGGCATCTCATAAACTAACCATTATAGAGCAACGAGCTGATAATTATAAAGGAAAGGGTAAGGATGTCGTGCAAGTGTTGAAACCCATTCCACGACCTCCCCCACCTTTTCCTCAAAGGTTGAAGAAAAAAGTAGAAGGAAAATATAAAATTTTTTTGCCAATGTTGAAGAAATTATTTGTGAATATCCCTCTTGTGAAAGCTTTAGAGTAGATGCCTGGCTATACAAAATTCATGAAGTATTTAATGACTATGAAGCAGACAGTCAGTTTAAGATTGCTGATAATATTCACCACTGCAATGCAATTGCCTTGCGATATTTCGTTGAGATAAAGAAAGATCTTAGAAATTTCACTATTTGTTGTACTATTGGGTCTTTCAATTTTGCACAAGCATTATGTGATCTAGGATCTAGTACTAATCTTATGCCACTAGTTGTATACAAGCAGTTGGGGTTAGGGTCATCTAAACCAACCTCTATTAGACTATTCATAGCCGATCGTACTATGAAGAAGATAGTTGGTATATTTTGTGATGTGTTAGTGAAGGTTTCTTCATTCATATTCCCAGTTGACTTTGTGATTCTCAATTGTGAGGTAGATTTTGACGTCCTATCATTTTGTGAAGGCCAATCCTATCCACGAGTAGGGTATTGGTTGATATAGAGATGGGACATATAAAATTTAGACTTAATGATGAATAGTTCACTTTGAATATGTATCAGTTGATGAGGACACCGAAATATATATGGGTAGTTTCTATGATAGAAACCATAGATGAGGATGCATTGGTTGCACCCATTGAGGAGATACTTAGTGTTAAGGCACTTAAAGTAGTGATCATGAATTTTGATGGTGATGGCATTGATGAATTTGATGAGATGGTGAGTGCACTCGTTAGCATAGGTTCTTATACATATGCACCATATAAGTTGGATCCTTATTTGAAGAACAAAGTAACCCTTCCGTCGAGACAATCTATTAAGGAGCCACAGGTTTTGGAATTAAATGCTCTCCCCTCTCATTTATGTTACATATTTATAGGGGTCAACAATACCTTTCTGATTATTATTGCAACTAATTTATTAGAATCAGAAGTTGAGGCCATGATTTGGTGTTGCAAAGGTTCAAATGGGTCATTGGTTGAACTATTATTGATATTATAAAAACTCTACCTGGAATTTGCACTCATAAGATTTAGTTTGAACTAGAGTCTATGCCTAGAATTAAGCATCGATGTTGTATGAATCCACCTATGCAAGAGGTGGTAAAGAAGGATATCATTAACTGCTTAGATACAAGTATGGTTTACCCTATTACCAACAATAAGTTGGTGAGCTCGATTCAGTGTGTGCCAAAGAAGGATTAGATCACTGTGGTCGCCAATAAAAATAATGAGTTAGTTCCCCATGAGATCATTCATAGGATGGAGAGTTGAATACTTAAACATAGAAGGATAACTTAAACATAGAAGGATAACTTTTCTTTACCATTCATGGACTAAATGTTTGACCCTCTCGCAGATAGAGGATGATATTGGTTTCTCGATGGTTAATGGGGTATAATCAATTTTCTATTACTTCCGAGGACTAAGAGAAGATAACTTTTTCTAGAAGATATAGTACTTCTATGTTTAAGAGGATGTCCTTCAGTCTTTGTAATACTCCTACCAATTTTCAACATTGCATGATATCTATCTTTTTTTATATGGTGGAAGATACCATCAAGGTCTTCATGGATGATTTCTTTACTATGAGTGACTTATTTGATGATTGTTTGGCACATTTGGATAATTCACTATAAAGATGTGAAGAGTGTAACCTTTCTCTGAATTGGGAGAAGGTTCACTTCATGGTCAATGATGGGATAGTTCATGGGCACAAAATTTCAAAGAAGGAGATAGAGGTCAACAAGGCTAAATATTAGTGATTGAAAAATTTTCCTCATCGATTTTTGTGAAAGTTATTCAAATTTTCTTGGGCTATACATGTTTTTATAGGTGGTTCATCAAGGACTTCTCTAAAATTATAAATCCATTATGAAAGTTGTTAGAGAAGGAGGTGAAGTTTATTTTTAATGATGCTTGTCTCAAGGCTTTTCAGTGCCTTAAAAAGAGGTTGATCTTAACTCCTATTATTATCTCTCTGGATTGGACCATATCATTTGAGGTGATGTGTAATGCCAGTGTGTGGCCCTAGGAGAATTCCTAGGCCAATGACGCGAGAATATACTTTATATCATTTAATATTCTAGTAAAGCACTTAAATTCACATATAAAAATTACATAGTTACTAAACATGAATTGCTTATGGTGGTGTTTGGTTTTGAAAAATTTCGGACCTATTTGATTGGTACCAATGTCATTGTGCATGGTGATCATGTTGCTCTTAGGTACCTTATGGAAAAAAAAGATTCTAAGCCTAGATTGATTTGACAGGTAATATTGCTTCGAGAAGTTGACTTTGAGGTAAAGGATTGGAAGGGCACTGAAAACCATTTATCCTGCCTAAAGAGGAGTCAATGCTTAAACTAGGGGAAGAGATTGAGATTGATGATACTTTTCCACATATGCATATCTTGGTAGCATCACAAGACTTAATCCCTTGGTTTGCTGATTTTAACAACTATTTGGCAAGTTACCTCGTCCCGGAAGACATGTTATTTTAGAAGCAAAAAATATTTACGCATTAGGTACGTAAGGTTGTTTGGAATGAGCCATAATTATGCTAGATGTGTGCGGATGGTGTGATTCGGAGATTTATTCTCAAAGTTGAGATGACGAGTATTTTGGAGGCCTATCAGTCATCTCTAGTTGGGAGGTCACCATAGAGATACTCACAATGCCCATAATATTCTTCAATGAGGTTACTATTGGCTGATGATCTATAAGGATACACGTTACTATGCTTGGGCCTGTGAACAGTGCCAAAGGCAGGGCAATATCTCATGGAAGCATGTGCTTCGCATGACACCTATTCTTGAGCTTGAAATATTTAATGTATGTCGTATTGACTTTATACGTCCATTTGTGAGTTCACATGGTATGAAGTACATCTTGTTAGTAGTTGACTATGTGTCTGTGTGGGTGGAAATAATTGTGCTTCTCAAGTGTTACAACATTTTTGAAGAAAGTATTTTCTCTTAATTTGGTAATCCACTAGCTATCATCAATGATGGTGGGTCCCATTTTACAATAATCTGTTCAAGTCCTTACTTGATAAATATGAAGTGAAACATAAGGTGGCAACACGTTATCATCAACAAGGAAATGGGCAAGTTGAGGTCTCCATTCAAGAGATCAAGTCTATTTTGGTGAAGACTATGAATGACAATCGGACTGACTAGTGATAAGGTTAGATGATGCACTTTGGTCCTATTGAACAACTTTAAGAAAACCATAGGTGCCTCACCTTATCAGCTTGTGTATGATAAGGCATATTACTTGCCAGTTGAACTAGAGCATAAGACACTATGGGCGTTGAAGAAGCTGAATTTTTAGTGGAGTGATGTTGCACACTAGAGATGGACAAGATGAATAAGTTAGATGAGTTTTACCTCAGTGCTTATGAAAGTTAAGCCTTGTATAAGGAGAAGATAAAATTGTATGATGACGAGAGAATTGAGAAAAAGGTATTCCAACCCAGTGATAAGGTCTTGTTATATAATTCGAAACTTTGCTTCTTTTGTGACAAGTTAAAGTGTAGGTGGTTTGTACCATTCCTTATGGTAAGAGTATTTCCACATGTTTTGATTGAGATACATTGACATGGGGATTCCCCATTCAAGGTAGACAATCATCTTATTAAGCTTTACATGGGAAGCATGGAGGAGTTCAAAGTGTGTAAGAATTTAAGCCTTGGGGAAGTAGAAGTAGCCAAGGGAGTTGAGTTGTGCTACAACATTAAGTCAATTACTTCATAGGAGGAAACCCATGGTATTGTTGGTGAAGTCTAAGTACCAAACATAACCACATCATGCGGCGATGTTAAATCAAGCACTATTTGGGAGGCAGCCCATGGTCTTAATGTTCGCTATGTTTTTGTTTTATAGGATATGAAGCATGGAGAAGTAACTAATAAATGGTAAAAATTGCCAAAATTTAGACAAGTCCAGGTAACTGGACCTAAAACTCAAACGACAAGTTGTAAGTTTAATCCACGACAAGTAAGTTGAGTCATTGGAATTAGAAGAAAAATTTGGGTCTCTAAAATTCAACCTAAGACTCTTAGATACAACCTATAACTCATAGGTTAGGTTGTAGGGATCAAAATTGAAGCATTGAAGTTTCAAAGGGTTCATTTGAATCCTACAATCCTACCTACGTCCCATAGGTACTAACTACAACCCTTAGTTAAGGCGTAGGCATCCTCTAACACTTAGGCTAATTTTTAATGAAATTGGGTTGGGCTCCCATGACCTGACCTGACCCGAATCATCTTTTTTTTTTATATATTTAAAACCCTTAACCCAATTTCTTCCCCCACCTTTTTAATCGTAAACCAATTCAAACTCTTCCACTCCATAACCTCCCAACTCGCCTACTTCCAATCGTAAACCAAAAATTCATGATAACTAAGTTGATCATTTTCAATATCAAATTCTTCACTCGAGGTAAGGCTTTTAATGGCCCTAATTTTCTTGATAACTTAATTTTAATCAAATAAACTTGTGATTACATTGAGAGTATAATAGAACATGATTAACTCCAAGATATCTTGAAATACTTGTGAAAAAATAAATTGAGTTATGTGCCTTGTTTTCATATGATTTAAATTGGTCTATAAAATAGGAATTATGATCTGATTTGGGAGTGAAACTAGGGAATAAATTGAGGTTAAACCCATGAGACCTACCTACAAATCATAGGTTGAACTCATGAGTCATGGGTTGGTCTCATAGATATCAGACTTAAAGCCCTGAATTTTAGAGGCTTTGTCTAGTACCTATGATCCAACCTATGAACCGTAGGTACAACCTACAACCTATAACCCGTAGGTAGGCCTTGACTCGGAATACCTATTTTCTCTTTTAAACTATACCATTATTGTAATTCAAGCACTAAAAACTCTCTTTACAGGTACTATGGCACCTAAAGCTACACTAATGAAGAGTGTCTAGTCTAGATTGATTGATGAGTCTCTCGAATGAAGTAAATCTATGGACTAGTAATTTGAAGCTATCAATCTTCATCTAATTTACTTATAACTGGGAGGAGATAGTTAATCTGAGATCAACAACAAGTGTTAGTAATGCGACACTCTGAGACCTAGTGGAGACGAGTAAAATTTACCCAAACCAAGGTCGAGAGATAGTTAGGTGATACATAACATGTTAGATTTTGCATGCAAGGCACCAAGATAGTTTGACAAGAACAAACAGCCTGTAGAGTTACAAAGTCAAGGGGAACACGATGGTAGTGATTTTCTCATACTCATTACAATCCTAATAACCCAGCATTATTATTGTTACTATTATATTTACAAAACCCCCTTTTACTTTCTCTAATTTCCAATTACATCAACAAGATCTTGAGAGATTTTTGACCTATTCCTCATGGGATCGACCGCAACCTCGTTGGTTCAATTTTTGAAAAGCGATAGTGTTATACTTTCTTAGAAGTATAATTTGGGTGACATCAAATTTTTGTGCCGTTGTTGGGGAATACGGTTATGGATTGATTAATTCAGTTTGTTGAGGTTATTGGTTTTGGTTTTTGGTTTTCTACTCTTTTTTGGGCACATACCATTGTATGCCTAACACTCGGAGTCAAGGAAATTCTTTGATTTGTTAAACCCCAAGCTTGAACAAACCTTATGATAAAATCATAAGACGGAGAGAGTAGAAGAGTATGATCAAGAAGCCTAACATAAAAAAGGTTCATGATGATCCAACGAATTTAAATCTGTCACCTCATCATGGTGTTTAAGAGATTATCAAGTAACCTAATGCCAAGTTAATAGCAGAAGAAAATACTAGGTTAGAACTTGTTGGATGTGCTGAAGAAAAGGATAGATAAGAAAAGAAAGATCATTGAGCAATATTTGACTTAGATAGAGTTAGATGGAATAGAGTTCAACTGCCAGTTCATCAATATTTCTAGTTTTTTTATGACATAGAAGAAGACCTAGGGTATGTTGAATAAATTGAGACAGGTGCTATCATTGCTCAGGAATTACCCCAAGAAATCAAATTTGATATTATGAGTGCAATGATCTATTTTCTAAATTTGAAAGGAGTATTTCTTGGTTTGGCTACTGATTATTCAAACATGCACCTTATGAAATTTGAGGGGATTTTCACTTCGTACAATCTGTCGGGGGTGAGCTAGGAATCTCTATAACTCGGGTTGTTTCCATTCTCTCTTATAGGATAAGTGATGTTATGGTTAAGAGAGCTACCTCATAGGTCTATTACCATTTAGAATAAGTGGAGGATACTATTCTTGGACCAATTCTTCCATCCCTCTAGCATGCTATAATTAAAACATGATATCTATAATTTTTATTGTTAGATTTAGAGGAACTATATGATACATGGTTAAGTTTTAAGAAAAAGTCAATAGATGTTCCAAAGCATATAATAACATGGAGAAACTTACTTGAGATATTCTACAGAGCCTTAAATACAAATACCAAGGTTGTAGCAGATACTATTATAGGTGGATCTTTCATGAGTCTTCGATAGGATTAGGTTTAAAAATCTTAGTCCAGATTACTAACACCAACTGAGGGTGGAACACTCAAAAGACAAATATATCATATAGTACTTACGCGATTAGTGCTTTCAGTGGAGAGAAAACATTGGATGAGACAGTGGCTCAAGGGGTAGCACAATTAAGGACTAAGATAGGGTTGATTACTAAGTAGTTCATAGCTATGGGAGCAGAAAAGGTAAATTATATTGGTACTCAAGGTAAAGCTTCTAAACATGAAGAGTCTAATTCTAATGAAAAGGTAAAGTATGTGGATAGGGAGATGGTGGGTTTCCGTTACAAGGGCCAAGGGTCTAACAAAGATACTTGGAACTTAAGGCAAGGGAATCAAGATCAAAAATATCGAGGTATAGGGATAGAAGTAAAGAGAGTGACGGTAACTGAAAAAAATGATTACAAGGAGAAAAGTGGTCTCTATTTTCAATCGTGGAATAGTGATATAGACTTCAAAATGGAAGCATTGCTTGCTAAGATGGTTAAGGGTTCAGAGAACCAAAAGAGTTGTCTTAAGGATATTAAGGCAAACATATCAAGATTTGGGTAGAAAGTAGAATTGCATACTACCGCAATAAAGAAGCTTGACCAGAAGTTTGGGCAGATGTTGGCTATGTTAAATAAGCATCAATTGGGCACTTTTCCTAGAAATACAATTGACAATGCAAAAAATGGCTGTCACTTCCTAGCTATTATGATTGGGAGTAGTAGGGCTACTATTAATTCACCTATGCCTTTGGTTGATGAGTAAAGAAATGCTTGTATGGATATTGATGATAAGCTTAAGACTTAAAATGAGACATTGGTAAATAATAGTGAGGCATCTTAATAAATGATGGTTGTACAACAATGAGCTTATAATGATAAAGGGAAACGTATGAAAGTCGTACTAACATTGAAGCCCATTTCACGACCTCCCCCAACTTTTTCTCAAAGATTGAATAAGAAAGAAGAAAAAAGTAAATATCATAAATTTATGTTGATATTAAAGTAATTATTTGTTAATATCCCTCTTGTGAAAGCTTTGGAGAAGATGTTAGGCTATGCAAAATTCATGAAGGATTTAGTGACTAAGAAGTGGGTGGTGAGGTTTGATCCCATTGATTATATGCACCACTGTCATACTATTGACTCACGATCTTTGGTTGAGTAAAAGGAGGATCTTAGAGCTTTCACTATTCCTTATACTATTGGGACCTTCAATTTTTTTCAAGAATTATGTGACTGGGAGCTAGTATTAATCTTATACCATTAGTTGTATACAAACAGTTAGGGTTGGGGTCACCTAGGTTGACCTCATTGAGGTTACTAATCACTTATCGTACTGTGAAGAGTTGGTTGGTACATTGTGTGATGTGTTCGAGAAGGTACCTTCGTTCGTATTCCTCGTTGACTTTGTGATTCTTGATTATGAAGCAGATTGTGATCGATAAGTATGTACATGACTATGCTAGGGTATTTGACCATTTCCAAAAGAAGAGCAATATGTCACAGAAGCATAACTTCCACATGACATATATTCTTAAGCTTGAACTATTTAATTTGTGGGGTATTGAATTTATTATTGCATTCATGATATCATATGGCTTGAAGTACATCTTTGTGGAAGCTGACTACGTGTCTAAGTATGTGGAAGCGATATCGCTTCCCAATAATAAAGGTCGGAGTTTCAATATTTTTTAAGAAAACTATTTTCTCTTGATTTGGTACTCCACGAGATATCATAAGTGATGGTAGGTACCATTTATAAAATCATCTATTCAAGGCCCTACTTGATAAATATAGAGTGAAACATAAGGTGGGAACACCTTATAATCCTCCTAGAAATAGGCAAGCTAGGGTCTCCGATCTGGACAATTTACCATTGTAAGAGTATTTCCACATGTTGTGATTAATCTATAGCGAGATGGGGATTCCCCATTCAATATGAATGAGCATCATATTAATAATTACACGGGAAGAATGGAAGAGTTAAAAGTGTGTAAGAATTTAAGCATTGGTGAAGTCTGAGTAGCTAAGAGAGTTGAGTTGTGTTGCAATGTTAAATCAGGAGCTTCATAGAAGGAAACCCATGGTATTGTTTGTGAATTTTTAGTACCCAACATAGCCAAATTATATCACGATGTTAAATAAGGATCTGCTTCAGAAGATACCCAATGTTTTAGTGTTTACTATATTTTTGTTTTGTAGGATAGAAAGCATGGAAAAGTAACTATAGAATGGTAAAAATTGCAAATGTTCAGACAAGTTCAAGTAAGTGGACCTAGAACTCAACCCATAAGTCATAAGTCTAACCCACAACATATAAGTTCAGTCGTGTGAATAAGAAGAAAATTTTGGGTCTTCGAGACTCTACCTATGACCCCTATACTCATAGGTATAACCTACAACCCGTAGGATGGGCCATAGGAATCAGACATGAAGCCCTGAAGTTTTAGAGGCTTCATCTGAATCCTACGACCCTACATATTACTCGTAGGTACTACCTATGACTCATTGATTGAGGAATGTGTATCCTACCAAAATTAGGCTAATTTTTAATTAAAAATGGGTCAAGCTCAGGTCGTCCATCCTTTATATTTAAGACCCTAAACCCAATTCCTTCCCCCACTTTTTAACTCATTATTCATTTCATACTATTTTATATCTTAACCTCCCAAATCTCTCACATACAACTCACGTTCTTGTTCGATCCAAGGATAAAAATTCATGATAGCCAAGTTGTTCTTTTTCATTCTTAGATTCTTCACTAGAGGTAAGGTTTTTCATGGCCCTAATTTTCTTGATAACTTGATTTTGATTAAAGAAACTTGTGATTACATTAAGAGTAGAATAGAATATGATTTACTCCAAAAAGTGTTGAAATACTTGTGAAAATTAAATTGAGTTATGCGTATTGGCTTCATGTAATTGAAAATGGTATGTAAAATGGGAATTATGATCTGATTTAGGAGTGAAACTAGGGAATAAATTGAGGTTGAACAGATGACACCTATCTATGACCAACCGATTGAATCAATGATTCGTGCGTTAGTATTGTAGGAATTATACTTTAAGCCGTGAAGTTCAGAGGTTAGTCTATTACGTAGGAGACAACCTATGAATCATAAGTATAGCCTAAGATTTGTAGGTTGGGTCATAGGTAGGCGCTGACTCAAAATCTAAATTTTCTGTTATTTGCTATTCCATTATTGCAATTCAAAAATTTATAACTCTCTTTACAGGTACTATGCCACCCAAAGCTATACCAAAGAAGGGGGTGCAATCCAGATTAAGAGATGAGTCTCTCAGAAGAAGTGGATTCATAGAGGAGTACCTAGTTGATAGTGATATCACGGCTCCGTTCCAAACTAAAGGCCAATCTCAAAGATAGATAGTAACCAGGACTATTATTTTAGGGCACGGGCTCCCCCAACTCTCTTTATTTAGACTAGGCCAAAGATAAAGAAAACTCGGAAATCACCACCATACTCTTCTATCCTTACCCAGTCTAATTAGGGAGAGGATAAGTCTAGTTAGAGTGTTGGTCAAGAGAATTCAGACATACCCCTATCTGAGGAGGGGAAAGATTCTACTTCAGGTACCGGTGATCGAGATAAAGATGAACCCAATATGATGAGGGTGCTGATACAGTACAAGATATTAAGGATGTTTTTACTTTAGCTCTAATAATTTAGGAGTCCATACATATATCTATAGTTCTAGTTGATTAGTCCATTCAGAGATGGTGTATGGAATACAAGTATAACATCTATGATAGGAAGATTGCTATTATAGATCAGGGCAGACCGTGGAGGAGTATAGTTGAGGAGCCTCGTATTGTTCTTAGTACTTTGGCAGGTATTCTAGACCTGAAGGCTGCTTTTGATAGATATGTTATTAGTTAGATGGGAGAGCTTTCAGGATCTCACTGCCTAGAGGTTCTTTGAGAGTTTTATACGTCTTATGCAACATTTGTTGATTTGATTACCCCAGCTAAGTAGAGAGAGAGACCAACCCCCACTAACTCATACACTAGCTAGAGAGGTCAGAGTTACTTTATCTATGGATACAATTCATAGATTTTTGTTTTGACCAAAGTTTGTGGGGCTTGCTACTACAGCAGAGATTGATTATATACTATGGATTGTGAAGAGTAGTATAACTATAAGAGATAATGTCTAGAAGGAGTAGAGGAGATAATTGGTGTCATAGTTAGCTCAGCAGATCGTTGAGCTTGGTATTGAGGCCCCTTAGGTTGAGGAGAAGACGGAGATAAAGGAATCCTCATTATGTTTCACAACAAAGTTTTGGTGGACCATTGTAAGGTGTTAGTTAAGTCCAAAAATAGTAGATAATGTGCTCACATGGATTAAACAGCATTGATTACCAGCCTTATGGATGACTATGACATTAATTTCTCCAGATGGATCGAGATGCATTTCACGAGAGGGATTTCTATTATTTTACCACTATTACTTTCCCCTACTTGATATAGAGACTGTATGATAGACAAAAAGTTTTGGGGAAACCATAGGTTAATCATAGGGTTGAGGATACCCACACAACTGATAGTGGGTTAATTAGACACGATTCCAACCCCGTTATGCTATACAAAGCCCAACCTTCTACATCTTCTAGTGTAACCTAATTTGAGGAATCTTCTGTGTTGACTGTGTATATTGATAGGCCAATATTAGATGGTTATATTGATATAGGTAGCCAACAGGTAGAGCCTTCTTCTATGAAAGGCAGTGAAGGGGCTATAGGCACATCTATTCTAGCTTCTACTTCTACTTTGCCCTCTCTTCCACCTATTTCAGGCATGGTGACTATGTCACAAAACTTCTTACAATAGTTGGTGGATTGGAAGGATGAGTCGATTAGTGCCATACAGATACCGACACCTTATTATCCAAGTTATGCTATCTAATTAGGCCATGGATGTGGACAACATTGAAGGCATCTGAGATGTGAGTAAGTCGAGTATGATAGCTGCTATAGAGCAATTTACTAGGGAGTTGTACAAACAGATTGATAACTTTGAATCTCTGATAATAGACCGACTCTACGAGTCTCAGGTTCCCAACTTGTCAAGCATGTGCATAAAAATGGCTACTTTGAGATAAAAGGTTCATAATTTAGTTGACAACCACATCCTAAGTATGCTTTCGGTTATATTTTTATTTACACAACTAATGATATTTGATATTTTTATTGGGGATAATGAGGCCCAAATTCTTTGAACCATAGGAGAATGAGAGTATGAGGAGCAGGGCGACAGTTTTGATGAGCTTAGGTAGGCCTTAAAGAAGGCCACCATGAATTTTGTGATTTAGCTAGATATTAATGAGCAAAAGCATGCCAAGCTTACGTAAGGTGCCTCTTCAAGTCAAGCATCACCAAAATTGCCTGGTGATATGCCCGATGTGCCACATGATAACCTATCTAGGTGTAAGCCCTCTTCTGATACCTAGGGCATCCCAGGTATATTCCTACACCCATATGTTCTTTATTTCCTAATATACACTAGGGACAATGCATCAACTTTAAGTTAGGTGTGGGGTTGTACCAACCACCCAAGATTTTAATTATTGTGTCTCTTTTCCCTTGAGTATGCTATCATACTTGATTCAACATGTTTTGGTATTTTGTGATATTTTTTATGTGCTGTTTTTTTTTTAATTTAAAGAAAAATAAGGAATCGAAGTGTAGTCAAAATATTTTGTGTTTTTATATATTTGAAAAATATGATAGCCCTCCTAAAATGATTTGTGAATTGTGTGTTGTGAATATGTGTGTGACCATTTTGGCATCTTTTTATGGCATTAGTATTAAGGACAAATAATCATAGCTTAGTATTACATGAACCAAAAAGATAGTAGTTGATAATGTAACCCTGTACCATATGCGTGTAAGGTATTTACCTAGTTCACTTTGTTTATTTAATTCAAAACTTGTCTGGTTAGTCTTTCCTAGATTGTAGGATAGTTGGTTGGGACATGATCATAGGCCATGTTTGAATACTAGATAATAAAGGGCCCATTTACGAGCCCAATATTATAATTTTAAATATATTTACAGTTATTTAATTAATTTTTCACAAAAAATGATCATTAATATTTTTGAATAAAGACTAGGAAATGTAAGTAGAAATCACACTATATGATAAAATATAACTTTTATTTCTATAGAATCAGATAATAACTTACAACTTATTTATGGTTTCATAATTAACATTAAAGTATCATATATTCTAATATTTATTTTAATATCAAGTCAAACAGATTCTCTTAGATTAAACAACTAATTGCAATGTTTTTCTTTTTATACTTTATTTAAAAATTATACAAGAGAATAGATAAAAATTATACATATTTGTTTATTAATATTTTATATAGAATCAAACGAAGCAATAAAGGATAGCAGTCCATACATAAATTGATTGTAAATGCATTTAAATTCATTTTATGGGTGATTAACAAACGAAAATAAGGACCTACCGGATGAATGTGTTAATGAATCATAATATGAAAGGTTTGGTTTTATGTCTTGTCTTATATATGTTAAAAATATGAGATTAATTTAATATAGTAAGTAAGAAATTTCTTTTTAAGTGATTTGTCTACCTGAAGAGAAAATTTACTACCTCAAATAAAGAGAATCAAGAGAATTAACAAAAATAAGCATGATATGTATTAATTGAATTGAGACATAAAATGTATTAAAATAGACATTCTGATATAATGCATTTAATATTTTTAATAATACATTAAAATAGATTTATAGTTGAGGTGTGTGAAATTCGTGTGAAAGATCACATCATTAATGACATTGAAAAAATTCTAATGAAATGACCATTATATTTATTTTTTCATTTAAATTAGAGTTGTTGTGGGGTCAACATAAAAAATTATACAAAAATATTTAAAAAATTATGAAAAAAATGTTATACCCTTGGTTATATTTGTAAGTTTTACCTTAAATATAATTTAGCTATCAATAATATTAGGCAAAAACAATAAAAGATAATAATGAATGTTCCATTCAAAAGTGACTTGTTTATTCTGTGGATTTAGTTAAGAAGAGAGAAAACTCGTTTGGACACCATGATTCACAAAAATATTTAAATGGAACAAACTTCAGATATAATTTACTTTAAATTTAATATTATTCTTCCCATTTGATTCAGGTATATTATTTAAATTTATATTTAATAAAAAGATTATCACATAAATTCTCATATATCGTAATAAAGTATGGACAAAATTCTCCACTTAAATTACTTTTTAAGGTTTAACAAATTATATTTTAAAATTATTTTAGATAATGTTAAAAAGTTCAACTTGAAATTATTTTTGAATGATGTGAACTATGGATATATGAATGCCTTGTAGATATTTGTTACTCTCTCAATTTCAAAAATAAAGAACTATTTTTTATTTTAATTTGTTTAAAAAAGAGTAAAACTTTGTTTTTGCAATACTTTATTTCAACTTTCCATGTGTTATGTTTAGAAATAAAAAATAAAGGACATTTTGATATGATTGACATAATTTTAATTTATGACCACAAGATACAAAAGTTTTCTTTATTTTCTTATTCCATATCAAGTTAAAATAGATCATTCTTTTTAAAATGAAGGGAGTAATATATTTTTTTATTTCTTTATTACTCTATTAAATAATTTACTATAACTTAATGTGCAAAGAAAAAGTTTTATTCTACATGCCTGTGGAGATTTCATTTGAACAAAATAAAAGTGAAACTTCACCACTTATAAAAGGGAATGAAAATGCGTATTGTATATCTGAACCAACACAAAACATTTATACAAAACTGTGAAAGAAACTGTAGTGTCCACATGAGATATTATACAACTTTGGGATAGGATTGACATTTACAAAAACAAAATTTATTTTTTGTCATTAAAAATTGATTCAAATCGGTTCAAAAATCAAGTTGATCATATTTGTGCCCAAGCTTGATCTCAAATCATCCAAATACTTTATATGTTTTTGTTTAGAATTAAATTTCATATTCTTTTATGGAAGTTTTTTAACTATAAAATAACATAGTTACTTTTTTTTTGTAGATATTTCTATTCTAATAAAATAAAAATAAAAATTTCACATCCTAAAAAAGAATTAAAATTTAGATAATATCTCATTAAAATAGATTAATTATTAATATACAAAATATATTTTTTAGAAAAATTATGCTTGAAAAATGTGGAATCCACCTTAAATATCACATCATTAGGGAACACTTGGCATTTGGAAAAGATGTTTGGCTATTTTGTCATTTTTTAAATTTATAATCAACTTTTAAGACTATATAATACAAACAAATATTCTAAATTATTTATGAAATGATAATTTTACCCTTGGTCGTCCTTGAACCCATATTTCTATATAATAAATAAATTCCATCTTAGGCTAAAAGATTGACCAAATGAGAATAAGTATCTCTTGATCCCTAATTTGAGCCTAAATTAACCTATTTTATTATTTAACCTTTTCACCTTCACATTTAATTATAATGAACTTGATTTGGACTTGGTCCCTCCTTGGACACTTTGTACCTCAACTTAGGCAAATCGCCTAAGTTGAGGGTGGCTATTAGGGTTGTGTATCTGAAAATGGGTATAAGGAAAGGTGTTGAATAAAAGTAACGAAATCAGGGTTGGGTGTGGTAGAAAATTATAAAAATGAAAAAAAGAAAAAAGAAAAAGATGAAAGAAAAAAGTAAGTGCAAAGAATGAAGGAAACCACAACCAATCTAAATAAGCAACAAAAGGAGAAAAAAGAAGAATAAAAAAAGAACGGTTAAGTAGTAGACCCAATAATGTAAGTGTAGTGTCAAGGAGGTGAGTCACTATGTCCTATATGTACCATACTTGTCCCCAAGTCTACATTACAATCCTATAAAAGTCCTATAGTGATCCCAGTCCTACTGTCTGAAAAAACTAAGGTATAGAAAATAAGAGCAAGCCTATGGAATTTTATGCATTATATTTAAACTTCATTGAGAGAATGGGTGTTTTGATGTAGTCCCTCCATTAACATGCATTATGATACTATGAGAGTTGGGACTTCCTTTCTATGAGGATACATAGGTTGTATTGTTAACTACTCATTTTCTTAGGTAGTGTCATCTACACACATGCTTGGTTATTTGTTGCTAATCTAATGACATCACTTGGTTTCTTTTGCATAATATTGTTGTGCTACGTGGATCCATGTAGTGGTTTTGGAAGTTATAAATAGGAGGTGGTATGAGTTTCCACTAAAATGAGCAGACTATGATTGGTGACTTAGGTTTCTTTTAGTTAAGAATCATATTTGTTAATGTTTTGTGTTATTTTCTTGAGGAAATACAAATGTTCCAAGTGGGGTCTATTGATGTGTCATAGTTTTATGGACTTTTGATGCTTAAAATAAGGAAAATGTGTAAGTACTTAGGTATTCTTGTTAGATATGATGTGCCTTTGCATTGAATTTGCAGAAAAACAGAGTTCAGAGCAAAGAATGAGAAAAATAGTTGAAGAGTTGCTGAGAAGGCTACCCACAAGTCAACCTACGAATTTTGGGTAGTACCTACAAGCCGTAGATGGCTATGTTGGTTGATATTTTAAACTTTTGAAGCTAGTTGAGCAATGTCTAATTCTAAAGAGCCTACCTATGATGTGTAGGTACAACCTATGACCCATAAGTTGCCTCGTAGGTAGGAGTTCTATAAAGTGAAGTTTTATCTAATTCTTACAGGCTTACCCATGACCCGTAGGTACAATGTATAACTTGTAGGTTGCCTCATGGGTTGATACCGACTCAAGTTTCTGACACTATTTAGGATATGTTTTCCTATGTTTTTATAAATACCATTTGGATGTATTATTATTAGTTTATGCATTTTATACACTTTTAAGATTATTTTGAATACTGAGATACATTATTCATCTTGGAATTATTGTTCTTAGTTTTTAGGGTTTACAATTAATTTGAGATTTTGAGCTTTCATTCTTATTCTTTGTAAGTTCATCATTATGCTTTCATCTATGGAAACTATGTTTGTTCTTACAATCATGAGCATCTAAACCCCATAATTAGGGTTGTGGGAACCTTGATGGATTAACAAAATATGTTTAGTGCAAAGTCATTCTAAATTTGTGTTCTTGCATGTATTGGGATTTCTTTGTTTTGATTGATTTCTTGAAGATTGCAAATGTCAGGAACTTGATGTATTCAATACTTTCTTGGGAAACAGGTAGAGATTAGGAAAAGGAAATCACAACAATAATTTAATGCTATCAACCTTCATCTAATTAACTTGAGACTGAGAGGAAAAAGTTAATATGAAATCAACAACAGGGGTTAGTAATGCGACACTCTGCGACCGAGAGGAGGTGAGTGAAATTCACCCAACCCAAGGTCAAGCGACAGTTAGGCGATACATAACTTGTTAGATTTTACATGCAAAGTATCGAGATAGTTTTATAAGACGAATGTCCTGTGGAGTTACGAAGCCAGGGAGAACACAATCATAGTGATCCTCTCACACAGATAACAACCCTAATCACCCAGAATTGTTATTGTTACTATTATATTTACAAAACCCATTTTTACTTTCTGCAATTTCCAATTACCTTAGCAAGCTCGTAGTATTTTTTTGACCTATTCCTCTTGGGATTGACCCCAACCTGGTTGGGTTCTATATTTTACAAGCAACTCTGTTATACTTTCTTCGAGGTTTAATTTGGGTGACATCACTCTGAATAGCCCAATGTGGAGGTTTTCTAGTGATTTTTCACTCACCAGCTCTGCCCTACACACCCAACTTGCATCTGGGATAGTGCATCAGTAGAATTCCTATAATGTTTTACTCTGGACTCTGATTTACAAATGATCATTTGAGTTGGAAATAATACTAGAAGATCTTTACTTTGGTACTTAGTAGGATACCTAACACATTATATTCTAGGATAAATGTTCATTAGAATTTGGCCCAAATAAGAACGTCAATTAAAACTAAAACGGTTGGGAATTTCTCAACTCAACTATAAGCGAGGAGATTTATAGGACCTTAATTCATTTCAAAAGATGTTCCCACACTAAATAATTGATCGTCATAGTTTTATATAAATAAAAATAATTGGCTTTTGATCGATACATGTATGATTGAGGGATCAAATTCTATCTCAAAAGTATGGGGTGTTACATTATCTGCCCCTTGAGATCATTCATCCTCGAATAGAAAGAAACTTATTGAAACTCTAGAAGTACGGAATAAAGGATGCATGTAACTTCACATTAGGAAGTCTGCCTCAACAAAACGTACATAGGCATCAAAAGCAGCTTCATAATAGCACCAAGCAAATCATGCAAACATGAATCTTAAGATAATGAGACATGACATTGTGTCCCAACCCGAACCAGGGCCTGGCCGTGTAGGTATCTCAAGTCCAACCAGGACTAGAGACCACCCCTAATACCCCAAACCATTAACCACCTTTCAACCTATGTCAGATTAATTCTGAACATATAACAAGATAAAATAATATTAATTTAAAGACATTATGATAAGTCTATAACCAAAACCCACCACCAACAACCATATAACCAACCAATACCGCCCATGTCCATAATAGTCCAACAAAGCCTCTAATAATAACCAAAAAATATCCAGTCAGGACATGCCCTCGACCATACCCAAAACCAAGACCAAAAAGAATAGTAAAGATAAAAAAAAATATCCATAGCATGAAATGGGTTCTTCCAAAGTATGGAAGCTCACCACTTCATTCTGACTCAAAAGTTTCCCTTGAATCAACTAATCACTAAATAGGAGGAATAGAAGTATGGTCGGTTCCTGCATCATGTAGGGATATAGTTTTCGAAGATGGTTAGCGGGGTGAATGCTAGCATATTGCTCAGGTATTAAGAAAAATTAATTCCATCAATCCAAAACCAAGTCAAACTAATGTGCATAACCATATGCAAATACCTAAATACATATATATATCGTGTCAGGATAAGGAATAAGTTTAGCATACACTTTAAAACCTTAAACTGGGTTGTGAAGAGTTACCATCATGATCCACTCATGGGCTATATGGGTCCAATGTTAACCCTTGAATGGGCCCCATTACATGTTAGCCACACAAATCGAAGATACCTTAGATGGCTGGGGATTCCCTTGTACCCTTCGCCCTCTATGATACATATGTACGTATATATACTTAGGGGATTCCATTGTACCCCACAAGTACATGGTCATCAAGACCAATCGTCATATCGGCGAACATGAGTTTCTAGTGTAAACCTTTCGGACTCACACCATCACGGGTAGCTGTTAAAACCCTTATCATTGCTCAATTAAAACATCTAACACATAACTAAACCACCAATTTCAGGAGGAAATTGTTAAGGCAGTATTAAGTGGTGTCGTCATGTCGACTATAGCTTGCAATTAATTTCATTAGCTAACACTTAGGGGAATCTCATGTACCCTGCGGACTCCATTATTAAAATCACTTGAGGATTACAGTGTACCTTGCAAGGTTTTCATAATAAAATCACTTGGAGGGTTACTATGTACCCCACAAGGTTTTCAAAACCATCCTTAACTATTTATACCATGCATTAATTTCAAGAAATAAATCAAGCCAATTGATTATTCTTAAACAAAATCAATTATGCAAGTAGGTTGAGGTTGTTACAAATTTCCATGCCAACCTAATTAATTTAGTGATTCCTTTGTACCCTTATTTCCATGATTTACCAATTTTAGGGATTCCATTGTACCCATGTCGATCCACCATTCCCATGCACTCCAAAGCATTTACCAACCATCAATTTAAGCAAAACAATTTCATAAATACCATCGAAGAAGCATTTAAACAATTTATATTCAAAACCCACAATCCATAGTTCCATACTAAACATCAAAAACCATATACAATACTTTAAATCATGTAATTTTTACAAAATTACCAATGAGAAAAGAGTAACAAGCCCTAAACACCAAGAACTACGGAGAGAAATCACCCTTGAAAGCCCTAATTGATTAACTTGATAAAACCCTAGCTTGACTTGCTTAAAGGAATAGACAGAACTTTTTTGAATTTTTTGAGAAGTTACTCTGATGTGTCTTTGAGGGATAATGAAACCCTAAAGGGGTTATAATACATGGGTTTTAATTTGGGTAAGTGGGAAAATGTCCAGAATGACCTTAACTTAAAAGCTGGAAAAGGGTCGCCTTTGATTACGAGTTAACCATTGACTCGTAACCACTCCTTGTGACTCGTCACCTCTAGTCATAACCATGACAGTGACTAGGACTCCCATACACTGTTGGCCTTAAGACTCAACCAACCCACTCGTAATAAGCCCCTATGGCTCGTAGCATCCAATGTAGCCAACACAGAACCCAAATAGGTTAGACACTAGATATCCTACGATTTGAACCTATGACTCATAACATATCCTTACGGCTTCTAGTGAGCCACTCATACTCAGATCAGAACATAGCAACTCCTTACGAATCATACCCTTAAGTCGTACCTAGAATAGTAAACAAAATCTCATCCATTAGAAACCTTACGACTAGGGTCATATGACCCATCAAGACACCTTACGACCCATAGAATGAGTCATAATCAAGGGAGTAAGCCCAAAGATCAAGAATTTTCAAGGGCCAAAAATCTGGGGCGTTACATATTAACATGATCTTAGACATGAGTTTTATGGAACATGATCATAACAACATAAGGCATGAATTTTTTTTGGTGATCAAACTTCTTGATTTATATTGATATATGACATGAAATAAAGTTTTCACGGTACATAAGGATAGAAGCATTCTCTATTAAATTTAGCAACACTTCTCAACTATGTTTTCTACTACAAATACCATACCTCATCATTTAAAACTTATAATTCCCCCTCTAAACATATAACTATAGGAGTATGAGTCTAACTGCATATTGCTTCTATATTAAAGCCTAATCCAGAGTTAAAATATGCTAGCCTAAGCTATTGGACTCAATACTTTACATTCCTCCAAGAATACTACTCCATCTTATCACTATAATTAAATAAACTCAAGCGCTAATCAAGGAGTATTAGCCTCATAGTATCATATTCTACATATTTATCAATCACAATATTCAAGCCTATCATTACCACGCCCACTTTATGGATCTCTCCACTGAAAACCAGCAACTTTGATCATTTTTGCATGGATTATACACCACACATCACCTTTCTAATGAATGCATATAAGGAAAGTTCATCTCGTTCTTCCCTCTTCACCTATAAACTTAGCTCAAGCTATAACACCACAATTCTCATAATAAGGAATATCTACTATTTTATCTATATCATTACTCCACTAAGGAACTAGAATATAAGCTTCAGGGATAGGAGTGACACTATTTAATTATAACTTATATTTGTTGCACTACTCAAGGTAGGGCCTCTGATGTAAGACATGACACAATAGGCACAAAGTTCTTTATATATAAAACACGTAGATCATTAATAAATGGTCATTTGGGTATAAAAAAAACATAGCAAGAGTTCTTAGGTCTAGGAAGAGTGATAAACATGAGTGCATTTATCCTAGGTTGTATAGAATAATGATGAGATTCATAAATTCAAGAAATGAGACCAGGATTATTGCTTAAAGCTATTGCTTCTTATTCTAAGAATTGAGAATGGTCATCAGTTTGCATAGATAGCATTGCTTTGGTCTCAGACATAACACAAGATAAGTTGGTAATATATAGATAGTATAGTTTCTTAAAACTAAGCATATTATGAGACATGGGTTTATGGATCATAAGCATCATAACATAGACCTTGAATACTTGGAAGCTTGGATTGTTAAGAGATATTATAGCTTATTGTTCATAGGTCAAAGCATAGGCATGGGTTGCATAGAGAACTCAAACCTTAAGCATAGGCATGACTTGAATAAATAAAACATTGGTAGAATATCCTATTAAACTGAAGTAGGAGAAATTTTATAGAATACAAATAGATCTCATCATGAACATTTCCTAAAACTTACCACCATAATAAAACTCAAGATCTTCCTTAGTTCTTCATCTCCCCCTTAGCTCAAAGGTCACTATGCTAGACTTGCAAAAATATACTCCTATTAAATTTAAAAGCATAACACTCAACAAAATGGGGTATCACTATAAAGATGAATGCTAACCTCACATGGATACACTATAATATGAAGACACTAACTTACATTTAGGGCATTCACTTTAGGGACACTAATCTTAACTTTTGCTAGCCTGTATAGTCATCACCCTCCAACTTACGCTCTTACTAGCATACCTAACCACTCCCTCTATCACTTAACAATGTGACCTCTACTTCAAAGTCTACTGGCATCACACCTCTAATTTTATATCGATATAGCTCAAAAGAATTTAAACCTATATTAAGAGATTTAATCTTATCCATCTAAAGTCCTCCCAATTCAGCTTTATAAGCACCATACTCTATTTAACTAGCATTCCTAATATGAAATAACTCAAGAACACCTACTATGAACACATAAATCTTAAAAAATTAAAACCTAATCTAACAATACACTACCTGGGGTACAACTTATTTTTGTAAACCTAATGCTCTTATCTACCAAATATCTTAACCAGATTTCATTGCTTTCAATACTACATATATATATATATATATATATATATATATATTAGAACTACACACTCAAACTTTCTATAAGTTTTAAATGTAGTCTATTGTATGCATTATATCAGACGTACTAATTCACTTGCCTAAAATATTTCATCACTATCCTTGGTTCACCATTCTTTTAACAACAGTCAGCATCTAAAGTTCAAACTTAGTTACTAGTACCAACCATGGATCACTAATGAAACATCCCACATACTATACAAGTACATCAAAATATGTGACAAATTAATCAGCCTAAATTTCTTATTCCACTTGACTACGAGTAACTAGTGCACCTTACTATTCATTACACGATTTTTTACATACTATACTACTTTACAACCACTATAAAAAAAATTAAGGGGCTACAAACACATAATAAGGATAGCTAATCTTAATCTTATAATATAAATCATTAAGGTCTATTAGCATGTTCTCATTCCTCACATTACATCTACTTATCCATGAATACATTTAAACTACCTTCAAAATATTATAAACACAATTGGATTCCCCTTTTAAAGATTTCCCCAGATGAAGTCTACATTTATAAATTATTAGCCATTTTATCCTTCTATTCATAACTTTTAAAGGATTTTACTGCTATAGTAACTATCCATCATGAGCTTCTTACTTATTTTAAATAAATTCTAAATCATCATAACTAATCACTTCCTCTATGAACTACCATAAAATCTGAAAATCATGATACAACATTATCTAATCACCATGTCACGACCCAAACCATGGCCTAGTCATGATGGGTATCGCAAGTCCATCAAGGACTGAGACCACCCCCTTTAGCGTAGCTAACCAGCATACCATATAACGAGTAGTAGATGCGTTCCAAATATATAACAAGATAGAGATTAACTTCTAACATATAAAAAGATAGATAAATAAATAACTAAAGGGATCTAAGAATTCATAAGACCATTCACCTACACTATGTCCATAAAAGCCTCTAAGAAACTAAACATCAACCTAAGTCGGTATATGCCCCCGACCATAGACAAAAGAACCCATAGTAAATAGTCTAAGACATAAATGAAACAAGACTATAAAATGAGGATCTTCCAAAAAATGGAAGCTCATCTCTTCAAGATGACTCATAAATAACCCAAAAATCACCCACCACTGTATAAGGAAATAGAAGTATCTTTAGACCCTATATCACATGGGGATACAACATCCAGGGACGATTAGTAGGGTGAGTGATAGTATGTAACTCAAGGAAGGGATAAAGTAATTCCATGATCAAAATTTGTCCAAAACTATTCAAAACTAATGCACACAATTGTATACTTATATATGTAGCATACTGAGATAAGGATCAAGGCTTAGCATGAGATTTAAAATATTAGGCTAAAATGCATAGCTCAAACCATCATCTAACACCTATAGGCTTTACGGGTCCATCTTTCTCTCTTCAAGAAGGCCTCTACGCATGTTAGCCACACAAACTGAGGGTATCAAAAAAGTCCAGGGAATACCACGACCCCATGCCCTTCCAAGATACATATATATATAGTGTGTGAACTATGCATACGGTCATCAAGAACCCCACATCAGGAAATGTGATTTCTAATATTTGTACTCTTGGGACTTACACCTTCATGGTTATCCACAGAACCCCCATTAAGCCTAACTAAAAGATTTACACACAACCCATCCATTAAGCCAAGGAATTATTCGTTAAGGTATACACCATAGGTATCATTATATCATTATACTTTTAATATTATATAATTATGCCATGACAATACTATCACCTTGGGGGAATGCCACAACCCTCGTAATTTATCAAGTTCATTTGGAGGAATGACTAGACCCCCGTAAACTGAGATTTATCAAGTTAGTCTAAGGGAATGCCTCAATCCAGTTAACTTAGATTTAAGTGAAAACATGGACACCAAGGTCTTCCAAAACCATTTGTATTCTATTTAACCATTTATGCAATGCATTAGTTCCAAGAGTGAATTTAATATGTATATATTTATGTTTCAAAATTAATTTGTAATGTTGGGTTGAGGTTAATACCAATTCCAAACAAAAATCATTACTTTTGGGGAATTCCTCAACCCTCCATCCCATTCACCATACCGATGCACCTCAATGGGTTTCAAAATACATAAAATCAAACATAAATAAATGCATTATAGCCATGAAAATCCAATTCAAGTAACCATCACTACAAAACTCTCAACTAAAATCAATTCCATATTTAAATCCATATAAACAACAATGAAACCCATGCCTTTAGAGAAAAAAAGTATAAAGAAAGAAATAACATGTCTGAGATATCAAGGATTATAGAGAAGAAACCAATCTTTTAACCCCTAGGTGTTCAATCCCTTGACAACCCTAGTTGTTTTTGACTTGGGAATTTTGAGAGAAGAATAATGTTTATGTAATACCTGAAAGATCGTAGCTCAATCAAGCTCACGATTGCATGTTAAAGGTGTCCAAGAATTAGAAATTTCACAAAGTGTTGGGACTTATTAATTTCCAAGTCCCATAAACTTTGATGATTTTATTCTTGAACTTCCCGAGATCAAAACATTAATCTGTAAGTTGATTCATGATTGGGGTTATTCTAAGTATGTATCGGTGGAGTTTCAGAATTTTAAACGAGTATACAGGCATGTTTAGATCACTAAAATAGTATCAGCATCGGGATAAGCCTGCGTTGCACCCTCCGGTGCACTGCTCTAGATCCCACGTTGCGCCCTCCAGTATGCTGCTCTAGAGCTCGCATTGTCCGCTCTAGTTTGGTGCTCCAGAACCTACACTGTCCTCTCTCATTTTTGTCTAGGTTTTGTTCCTCATCATTTAAAGGTATTTAGGTTAGTTTCCCTCACCCAAACTCATCTATAACAAAAAATATAGGTCCCCAATGAGCATTATTTGCCCTTGTATTCATAAAATCTCTCAAGAAAACCATCTTCCACCTCAAGAACAAACCCTAACCCATTCTCAAGGAATCAAGGAATTCAATCTTCAAGCATCAAGAAATTCCCAAGAATCTTTATGAAATCATCTAGTGAGGTCTGCGTAATGTTTATCCAAGGGTTCCTTTCACCCATAGAGTCCAAGAATCTCTTTTTGCTTTGAAAGTACAAGTTATCATGTTTAACTTGAAATGTCTCAATGACTCTTTTGTGAATTCAATTACAAGTTATGTTTATAAGTATTTTTCAAGTGGGTTGAGCCATTACATATTTTAAATATTGCAATCTTTACATTAAATCCATAAGTTATGATTTTAGTCTTGCAATTATGTTATTCTCATATGTTTTACCCATTCCCATACATAAGCTCAAGACTCTCATATGTTTGATAAAATTCCTAAGGGTTAGGTTATAAGCAGTGATCCTCTACTATGGTTTTAAAGCTTTTATATGGCATTATTGTTGATTCCATTCAGTGTTGGTGGGTTATGAACACCTGATACCTATGTGATTTACATGAATTCAATTTTTCAATTACGTAAATAGTTAATCCATAACTTTGATCAATATACTTACACGTTTATAATCATGATGAGCAATATCATTTATGTAACAACATTCAGTCTAGTTTAATCTATCCAAGTATTAGTGTCAGTTCAGTTTAGAGTAAGATTTAGCACTGAGCAAACTTAGGGATGACGGATAACCTAATAGTAGAGGGTATGACCCTTAGTAGAAATCTTCATGTTCCAGTACTACGTAGCTAACATAGGTTAGATATGTATACCTGCTAGTTGAGGGTTCACAAAGTGTTTACCTGCCAGTTATGGTTGACACATATCTCATCAGAGTACCTGCCAGTTGAGGGTTACATATTAGTCCTTTGGGACACCAATTTAATGGATCCACACAGCCAGTGTTAGTACCCATGGCATGGTACTGGTACCCTTCCAACTGAGGTCATAGGTTAGACCCCGATTAGCTCAGATTAGGGCATATTAGTTAGATGATACCTTCCATAGTATCAATACAATATTCGGTATAGTTTCAATCTAGGGTTGCCTGACTAAAGAACACAGATTCTTAGTTATTTAATATTCAAATTTTAGTCTTTTAGTTTTCAAATTATTTCAGATATATGTTTATGCTTGGTCTTACATTCTTAGATGTTACAATTTTCATATATTCATGTTAAGTTATCGCATGCTATTCAGTTAGTCCTTATTTTATTTGTATAATACCCCATGTATATTAGCCTAACTTCATATCATATACCAGTATATTCAATGTACTGATTGTATACTCTTGTTTGTGCTATGATGTCTTATATCATAGGTTAGGATGCATAAATACCCAATCGTAATTAGATAGCTCAACAATGTAGCAGCCATAGTGGTGAGTCCTCATCCATAGAGGACATGTTATGTTTATTCAGTTATGTCAGTTGTTCAATTTATTCAGTTAGTTAAATTTAGTTGGGGATCAGTCCCATCAACTCTCAGTCAGTTTAGAGGCTTTCAGATGTTCAAAAAGTCATTTAAATAGTCAGTCAATTACTTTTAGTCTTTATCAAATATTTTAGATTTATGATTTATTCATAATTTCAATATTTAGATTTACATTTCCTTATCAGTTTATCTTCTGCAGATGTGTTATATTTATATTTCAGTGCTCACAGTAGGTACCAGCTCATAGGTTATCTTGTGGTCACTTATGATCGTAAGCATCATTGTTCTGACTAGTGGTAGCCTTGAGTCATAAAAAAATATGGTATTAGCTACCAGAGTTTTAAAGTATCCTAGGGAGTCCAAAATTCGCGTTAAGTAGAGTCTTATAAATGGGTATGAAGTGCTCTACACTTATGAACAAAAGGCTAAAAGATATTTTAGGAAAAGTTTTCCTTCTTTCAAAATTCATGTCATGAAAAAGACCATGATTTCTACTTAAACTCTCTTTCTAACTCATCTTTCATTATGTTACAGACAATGCCTTCTAAAGGAAACAACAAAAGAAAGAACGAGAACCAGCCCGCACCACCGCCTATTCAGGAAGATCCCCTGAATAAAAATGACTGCCACGCCAAGTTTAGATCTCCTTTTACTACCTTAGCTCATTCAGTAGCTGCTAAGAACAATCAGCAAGTTGTTTCTCCAGCTAATCTAGTGGCAAATGCAGCTACAGTCAGGATTCAGGACTTTACCCAAATGAATCCTCCTTTGTTTTTGGGATCCAAGATTGAGGAGGATCTATATGAGTTTCTTCATCTGGTTCAAAAAGTGACTAATTGTATGGGTGTCACGTCAAGTGAGAGTATAGAGTTGGCTACATATTAGTTGTAGGATATAGCTCATACTTGGTATATGCAGTGGAAGAAAGATAGAGGCGTTGAGGCAGGGCCTGTAGAGTGGGAGAAGTTTGCCACAACTTTTCTAGAGAGGTTTTCCCATTAGGTTTGAAGGAAGCTAAGTACAGGAGTTCATTAATTTGAAGCAAGGTAATATGAGTGTAAAGAAATACTCACTTAAGTTTACTTAGTTGGTGAGATATGCTCCTTCGATGGTGGCTGATAATATGTCAAAAATAAGTAAGTTCATGTATGGAGTATCTGAAAATGTGGTCAAGAAGACTAGGACCTCATTATTTATTAAGGAGATGGATTGATCTAGACTTATTGTTCATGCTCAGTAGATTGAGAAAAAAAACTTAAGGAGAATGAGAGAGAGAACAAGAGGGACAAAATAAATAGCTTAAGTTTTTCACAGCCCAGGTCAGAGGGTGGTAACTATTCCCAATTTTGTCAAAAGTCTGCAACCCCATGCCCATCTTTGAATAGTGCGCCAGTGCCTAAGTTCAAGAATGACAGTCGGGATAAGGAACCAAGATCTAAGTCACAGAGTACAGTGAATAGTATTTATACTAATCCATTTTATGGGAAGTATGGAAGGCATCATCAGGGTGTTTGTAGAGCCAACAGTGATGTGCATTTTGGGTATGGAAAGCCAGGCAAAAAATTTAAAGATTGCCCAAAGGCCGATCAGTAGGGTCAGTCTAATCGTCCTCCAGTTCCAGCTAGTCGCCTAACTCAGTAGGGTGCCACTTCCAGTGCAACTAGTAGGCATTGTTAAAATAGGTTGTATGGCCGCCAGACTCGACAGGATCAGAAGAGTTCACCTGATGTGGTTACGGGTATGTTACAGGTCTTTCATCTTCATGTTTATGTTTTATTAAACCCCGGAGCTTTACCTTTTTTGTGACTCCTTATATAGCAGTCGATTTTGGTGTTAGTCTTGAATCTTTAGAACTTTTCTGATTGTCTACTCCAGTAGGTAGCTCAATTGTAGCTAGGTTGGTATATAGGAACTGCCCAATTATAGTGTCCTAGAGAGTTACCTTAGTGGATATTGTGGAGTTAGAGATGACTAAATTTGATTTCATTCTTAGAATGTATTAGCTCCACTCATGTTATGCCTCAGTTGATCACAAAAATAAAGTATTTCAATTTTTGTTTCCTATTAAACCAATCAATGAAAAGAAGGGTAATACCTAAGTGATTAGGGGTCAAATCATTTCCTATCTTAAGGCGAGAATAATGATTTCTAAGGGGTGTGTTTATCATCTTGTTTAAGTTAAAGACTCCATTTCTAAGACTCAAAGTCTCGAGTCAGTTTCAGTAGTAAGGGAATTTGCAGATGTATTCCCTGAAGACCTTCCCAAATTTCCTCTCGAAAGGGAAATTGACATCAAAATAAGTCTCTTTCCAAGTACCCAACCTATCTATATTCCACCCTATAGAGTGGCTCCAACTGAGCTTAAGGACTTGAAAAAACAGTTGAAAAATCTCTTAGATGAGGGTTTCATCTGGTCTAGTGTTTCCCCATGGGGCACTCCAATCCTATTCGTGCCTAAGAAGGATGGTTCTCTCAGAATGTGCATCGATTTTCGTTAGTTGAACAAAGTCATAATAAAGAATAAGTATCCACTCCATAAGATTGATGACTTGTTCGACAAACTTTAGGGTGCCAGTTATTTCTCTAAGATAGACCTTAGATCCAGCTATCATCAGCATAGAGTCAGAGAATGTGACATTCCAAAGACAGCCTTTAGAACTCAGTATGGTCACTTCAAATTCTTAATTATGTCCTTTAAACTGATGAATCCCCCTACAACTTTCAAGGACTTATGAATAGAGTGTTCAAGAAGTACTTGGATATGTTTTTCATATTCTTCATTGATGATATTATTGTCTAATCTCGTAGAGAGAATGATCATACAGACCATTTGAGAATTGTGTTGCAGACTCTTAGAGATTATCAGTTTTTATCCAAATTCAGTAAGTGTAAATTTTGGCTACGATAAGTCACTTTACTTGGCCATATTATTTTTGGTGATGGCATTATAGTCGACCTTTAGAAGACCAAAGCAACGAGAAATTGGACTATACTCATCTCTCCATCAGATATCAGGAGTTTCTTGGGATTCACTAGCTATAACAAATAATTTGTTGAGGGGTTTTTTTCTACTGCATCCCACATGTCTTGATTGACTTAGAAGAAAGTCAAATTCCAGTGGCCAGATTCTTGTGACAAAAGTTTTAAAGAGTTGAAAACTCGACTCACTTCAGCCTCAGTATTGACTTCACAGATGGTTTATGTGGATTTGGGTGTACTATGATGCTTCCAGAGTTAGTCTTGGTTGTGTGTTGATGCAAAGAGGTAAGGTCATAGCCTATGCCTCTAGAAAACTTAAGAATTATGAAAAGAATTATCCTACCCATGATCTTGAGTTGGCAGCTATTATGTTTGCTTTGAAAATATAGAGACATTACTTGTATGGGGTTTATATTGATGTGTTCATGGATCACAAAAGCTTGTAGTATGTGTTCTTGCAGAAAGATTTGAATATTTATTGTTTTGCAGAAATTTTGACTTTTGAAGAGAGTCGCCACTTAATTTTTGAAAAGGAATTAAGAAACCTTTAGAGAGTTACTTCAAACGATTCAAAATAGAAAAATCGTTTTAAGTTAGAGATTCTAGATAAGCGGTTCCTATTAACGTTTTAGGAAGGTGTTAGGCACCTAAAATGTCCGCTAACTTGCGGCTATCTGGACTGTTTGAAAATTCTCTTTTGATTAACTTCGAAAAGATAAATTTGTTGAAATAGTGATTTGATTTTTTCAAAAAGAAAAAAGACTTGTGTAAAATAGATTTAGCCGACTTAGTTGGGATTTTAACTAAGTCTAAACAAAACTAATAAACAACTAAACACATAAAAGGGGAAGGGAGGAGAAAGTAAAGGATTTAGGCCGTTAGGCCCAAATCAATGAGACCTGTCCTAGTCTAGTTGGGCTTCCAACCCATTTCAGCTTTCCTAAACTATTTTTTGAGCCTTTGTCCCGATTCTTGATCTACGTGTATTAAATACAACTTTGGCTTCGAGGCCGAAATGAATGAATAAATAAATGACTAAATTAATAAATAAAAAGAAGATAATAATAAAAATTGAGACTTTTTAAGTCTTTTAGTGACCTTATCAATGGGTTTTGACCCATTTTCCTTCTTTGTCTATCTTCTAGCACCCACATGCCATGTAGTAGACCTTGGGTTTAAACTTCGAACTTGACTCGAAGGGGTGAGCCTCATTTGCCCATTACGAAATGCAGATTGAGAGGAGTCCATTTGGACTCGAGATATTTTATACATGCAAAGAAAAGATAAAGAAATTAATATATGTTCAAGGCATAAAAGTGACATATTTCAAAGTAAAAGAAACTATCAAGAACCAATTTTTGAATGACAAGAATAAGCACACTTGCACAAGAATGAGAGTCAACAAATAAAAAATGCAAAGCAAAAGTTTCACAATTATACTATGCATGAGTCAAAAATATCCAAATAATTTTATTTAGCCGCAAAAGTTCGAACTTTCTTATCAATTTGAAAAGACAACATGCGAACAAAGAAGAATAAACATCTTGGATGAAAAATAAAGCTAGCACTTCATATCTTATATGAGGGTTTTGAAATCCATTAAAATAATTAGTAAGCAACTGACAAATTCTTGACTTAAATAATTATTATTTTTAATAAGGCGCAACAAATAATAATAACTATTCTTCCAACCTAAAATAAACATCTTTACATGCTAAAAAAAATATATCTACCAACAATAAGTTTAAACAAGACATGGGTATTGTTTTTCAAGTAAAGATCTAAACTTTATCCAAAATAATCAAAGAATAAAGTAAAAAAAGAGAAAAAATCAATATTTTCTATTCTTTTCAACATAAAAGAAATAACTTTACATGCTAAAAACAAATATATCTACCAACAATAAGTTTAAACAAGACATGGATATCGTTTTTCAAGTAAAGATCTAAACTTTATTCAAATAATCAAAGAATAAGGTGAAAAGACAAAACATTCAACATTAACTATTCTTCTAAACATAAAGAAAATAACTTTACATACTAAAAACAAATGTATCAAAGAACAATGAGTTTATAAAAAAGCATAAATACATCTTTTAAGCAAAGATTGAAACTTTATCTAAAATAATCAAAGAATAAAGTCAGAAAAGGCACATACAACTATTGCTAACTCATTTTTATATCATGAACATGAAAATAATTAGAATATCGATACCACAACGTCCTAGGGCCTTCAAGGCCATCTATAACATACAATCCCAACAAATAAAGTTATATCTACGAACTACGAAGAAGAAAAAAGATGAAGACAAAAACGATAATAAAAACTAAAATAATTAAAAAAAAGAAAAAAAAAAGGTGTGTTTACCTTTTAGGGGCAGCAAAACAAGACTACGAGCTTCGTTGGAATCAACCACCACCGAAAAATGTCGTCGGGAACTCAAACATTTTGATTAACCGATCAACTTTATGAAACAAAAATTTTTACTAAATAAAAATAACTATTTTTGCTCAAAGTGATTTTTTTTCCCTTTCTAGCCTTTTTTTCTTCCTTCTCCCTCCTCTCTCTACAAAAGTAGTGGTAGTATTTATAGGAGAGAATGGGGTATTTTTTTCTTTTCTTTTTCCACCAATGTGGGAGAAAAGTATTTATATGGAAAGGATATAGATTTATTTCTTGTCATCTAGCAATGTGGGAGAAAAAACATTTAGGGGGGTTTTTGGAATGTAAAAATTAAAGA
The DNA here is from genome assembly GCF_002878395.1 of Capsicum annuum. Taxonomy (NCBI): domain Eukaryota; kingdom Viridiplantae; phylum Streptophyta; class Magnoliopsida; order Solanales; family Solanaceae; genus Capsicum; species Capsicum annuum. The sequence goes on from NC_061111.1 coordinate 175,390,739, forward strand.
TAAGTTGAGGTGAAAGATAATGTGGGGAGAAAATAGTACAATGTAGTACATTCTTTGAATTTCAAAATTGAAAAAGGACAAAGTTGGGGGGAATAGTACAATTTAAATTTATTTTTTGGTGGGAATTGGGTAAAAGTTATGAGAGTTCTTGAGAATTTTGGGGTTATATAAAATATAACCCCAATTGGAATTTAAAATTTATCCATATTTATTTATTTTGATCAAATTAAAAATTAATAGACGAATTGCATTGCAATTATGACTAATTTTCAATTATGGTCAAATCTAATAGATTGGCTAAATTAAATTAAAATTCGATAAGAATTAATACCTTTTTTTTAATCTCGAGCTTCTTGATTTTATAAAATGAATGAATATTTAGCCAAATAAATTATTTTTTAGAATAAATTATATTTAAATTAAGATTTTAATCATTTGAATTTATTTTCAAGATAAGCCTTAATTAAATCTGATATTTTGTAAAATAAGTATTTAAGTAACAAATTATATAATCTCGTATAAATGAACACAATATTATATAATCACTACTTAAAATGATAAAATTACGTACGAAAAATATTTGAAGTTTTTTTTTTTATTTGGATGAAATAATTATTTTGGTTTATTAAAAACTGAAGAAAATCAGGATTAAATTTAGTCGTGGAGGGCAAAAATCAGGTGTCAACAGCTGCCCCCTCCCTTTGGGTAGGGTGGATGTAAGTTACCCTGAGTAAAGAAAAGTTGACGTTCCTAATTTTTGTCCGACCATAGATTCAAATCTAAAAGAGGTTGGTTTTCGCACGAGTTTCATAGAGTCATGGCCGGACCTCGGTATTAAGTTTCCTACATATCTCAGGTTACATGGGAATTCAGGCCACTTGTAGTTCATAGAGCTTTATTTAAAGCACGATTTTCAAAAAATTCACAAGTTGTCTCAGTTTTAGAGTGTTTGATAAAACAGAGAAACTGGGGAATAAAGGGAATAGGGGGGAGGTTGGAATGCAGTCGATTTTTCTACATAGATCCCAAACTACATATCCCCAAGATTTCAGGGAATCAGACTGCTTGTAGTTCGACTCAATCGGTAGAAAAGATAGTCTTTTATTTCAGACCATCTTTGGCTCGGAATGAGTGAAAAGTTGATCCAGTTGTAGAAAAGAGGCTTGTAACCTCTTAACCATGAATGTGGGATCCTTCACATCCATAGTCAAGAACTTACCTGGACATAATTTCCCAAACTCCTAAGTGTGTTGCCACCCGAATTTGAAAAAAAGAGAAGGTTACTCTCGGCATGAGTTTAAAAATATCCCAAAGGTGAAGCTGAAAACAGAATATCCTTAAATACCCACATTCCTTCTAACAGGGGTGTGGTTGGATGGTGGTGGTGATCATTCTTTAGCTCGCGTCAAAAGAGTTTGATGTCCCTCTTTAGACTATGTCCCATTTTGCTGCTAAGAAAGAGTTTCACATTGTGTTGCATCCTACCTGAAGTCGTCTGCACCTGTGGTTTTTATTTGATAGTTTCATCCTCTCGGATGCTCTCGACAATGCTTCAAGAAAAAAGTGTTAGTACTAAACATAATTTACGAAAGAGGTATGTAGTCTTTTACCATATCTCCACGTGAGTTGTGGCCTAAAAAGAGAAGTCATCATTTATTGTACCTATATCACTTATTGTATGTAGCATGATAACCTCTCCGGTTGTAACTGATGATCGATTTATAAATTTTTCCTAAATTGTCAATCTTTAGATGATCTTGCGTATTATTTGATGTTGGATACGAGGCGACTTATAGATATCCTTTGAATTTCTAGATTTTAGGTAATCCTGTACATCATCTGACTTTGGATAAGAGATAACTTATAGATATCTCTCCAATCGCTAGCTTTCAGGTGTTCCTGCACATCATCCGACCTTGGATACAATATGACTTATAGATAATCCCTCAAATTGATCGTCTTTGAGTAATCTTGCACATAATCGATCTTGGATATGATGTGGCTTATAGAGAACCCTTGGACGTATCAATTTGGAAATCTTGTATATCCTCCGGTAAGGATTTAGTTGCAACATATGGATAGCCTTTGAACTATCAACTTTGGGCGATCTTGCACACTATCTGGTTAGGATATTATTGTGGCTTACGGATGACCTATAGGCTATCAAATCATAGGTGATCTTGAACACTATCCTATTTCAAATAATATGACTTATAGATGACCTTCAAATTATCAATTGCTAGGAAATCTTATATATCATTCATCCTTAGATAGCGAGCTGAAGGCATCCCTCCAAATCATGTGCTCTTAATGTATTCATATACTGATTCATGAAAAGATGATGATATCTTCAAAGCCAGCGTTGTGTCTTGCGTGTCAACAGATATATTGAATGCTGATGATATCCTCGATGCCAGCTTTGTGTCTAGCGTGTCGACAGATATATTGAATGCTGATGATATCCTCGATGCCAGCGTTGTGTCTAGCGCGTCAACAGATATTGAATGCTGATGATATCCTTGATGCCAGTGTTGTGTTTAGCATGTCGACAGATATTGAATGCTGATGATATCCTTAATGCCAGCTTTGTGTCTAGCGCGTCAACAGATATTGAATGATGATGATATCTTTGACGCCACCATTGTGTCTAGCGTGTCGACAGATATTGAATGCTGATGATATCCTCGACGCCAGCGTTGTGTCTAGCGCATCAACAGATATTGAATGCTGATGATATCCTCAATGTCAGCATTATGTCTAGCGTGTTGACAGATATATTGGATGTTGATGATACCCTCTACGCCAGTGTTGCGTTTAGCATGTTAACAAAAACTAAATACTAATGATATCCTCTACGCCAGCATTGTGTCTAGCGCGTTAACAGATATTGAATGCTGATGATATCCTCGATGCCAGCATTGTGTCTAGCGCGTCAAAAGATATTGAATGCTGATGATATCCTCAATGCCAGCATTGTGTCTAGCGCGTCAACAGATATGTAATGGACTCTGGCTTCATTTGTCAATGTCCTGCTTTCTACATGTACCTGTACTCAAGGTAGACAATTAGTAGACACAAAGTCACTTTTACTAACGACTATTTTTAGGAAACTTCTAAATACGATACGTGTAAAGAAGACAAAGTACTTTTGTTTGTCGCCTACAATCTCAAGAAATAAGATGGACAAATCAAAAGGTCCTCAATAAATGGGCATTAAACCTATTTTTGGGACGCCCTAAAATACTGTTCTTGGGCATTAATGATCTGTTGTGGCTCCCTATTTGCTCGGGGATTTTTGAAAGAGACTCATTTTGCGTATTGATCCCTGCATCCACGAAAAAATAATTAGTTGAATGAAATTACTCCATTTTGACCTTCTTCGATCCTTGATTTGCTCCTTACCATCTGTTGGGCATTCCACCATATTGAGACTTCACCCTGACACTCTATCCCAAATGATGTCTAGGTAAGTACTAAGTAAGTGAGTCGTAAGAGTTTTGAAAATAGTCTTAACTTTTGAAAATAATTTTGAAAACTTCTGTAAAATTTTAGAAAATTTCTGGCAGTCATGTCATGTACTAGCTCAATGAACGTCTTCCTTAGAGTTCTGACTATATCCAATGGATGGTTTCCAAAACTCATGATTATTGTTGGAGGGTTTCTTCAAGTAGTTCTATCATAGCCAAAAATTGAGTCTACCCAAACTTTGTCACAGTTGGTGGTTTCCAAAGCTTTAACCTCTGGTGCTGGGGAATTTGGAATATGTCTCGATATTTGGTGGAAATTTTAAGGTCTTCCTCAAAATTTCTGCGCCAGTTTAAACTTGTTTGAGATAATACCAATCTAAGTGGATCTGAAGTCTTTGGTGATCTTCATTCTCTTTGTTGGATGTCAATCTTCTCTTGTGAATTTTTGAAATTCCTTCTAAAAAATTCTGCCCCAGTTTCCCTTTCTTAGGGTTATATGACTGAGCCGTTGGGGCGCCCACATATCCCGTTGAAGTAGGAATCAGTTCAAACGTAGTTCAGGCTATGCTAGGGATATACAAAAGAAATTAATGGGTTGACCAAAGCCAACATAGGCCACCTACGTATCCCTTTTATTGGGAATTCAGGTCATCACGTAGTTCATACATAGGGGGAAAGGATAAATTTTCCTAAGGGGTTGACCGAAGCCGACATAGGCCGCCTACGTATCCCTTTCTTAGTAATTCAGGTCAAACGTAGTTCGTGATACGCTAGGGATATATAAAAGAAATTAATGGGTTGACCGAACCTGACATAGGCCGCCTACATATCCCTTTTATTGGGAAGTCAGGTCATCACGTAGTTCATACATAGGGGGGAAAGGATAAATTTTCCTAAGGAGTTGACCAAAGCCGACATAGGTCGCCTACGTATCCCTTTCTTGGGAATTTAGGTCAAATGTAGTTCGTGCATAAAGAGAAAGGATTCTAGGCAGTTACACACTAAAAAACAACATTATTACAAAGGTGATTACAAACAAACTAAGAAAACACAAAACTAGAACATCATTCAAACATAATATCTCTTTACCGCATCAGAATTGATTAGTTTGGTCCACTCTGTGCCATCCATCTCAGACAAAATCAGAGCTCCTCCAGATAGCACCTTGCAAACTACGTATGGCCTTTGCCAGTTTGGAAAGAAATTTCCCTTGTACTCCTCTTGGTGAGGGAATATTCGTTTGAGAACCAGTTGCCCCACTTCAAATGCTTGAGTTCTTACCTTCTTATTAAAGGCACGAACTATCCTATGTTGATACAACTGACCGTGCCATACAGTGGCCATTCTCTTTTCATCAATTAACATGAATTGGTCATAGCGAGCACGGACCCATTCTTCGTTACTCAGTGTAGCTTCCTGAATAATCCTTAGAGAAGGTATTTCGACCTCAGCGGGTATCACAACTTCATTCTCCTAAACTAGTAAATAGGGAGTTGCTCCTGTGGAGGTTTGAACTGTTGTTTGATACCCTAGAAAGGCGTATGGTAAATATCTTGCCATGATCTATTATTTTCGACCATCTTTCTTGACATCTTCTTGATATTCTTGTTAGCAGCTTCTACGGATTTATTCATTTGGGGACGGTACACTGTTGAGTTGCAATGCACAATCTTGAACTGATCATAAATTTCTTTCATCAAGTGACTGTTCAGGTTTGCCCCATTATCAATAATAATCAATTTCGACACTCCAAATCGACAAATCAAGTTATTCCTGATGAAATCTACAACCACTTTCTTAGTGATGGCTCTATATGAAGCAACTTCAATCCAATTAGTGAAATAATCGATGGCGACTAAAATAAATTTATGTCCATTCGATGCCGATGGCTCTATTGATCCGATAACATCCATGCCCCAAGCTATGAAAGGCCAAGGAGAATTCATTGCATAAAGCTCGTGTGGAGGCATTCGTATCAGATCTCCGTGTATTTGACATTTTGGACATCTCTGCACAAACTTACTGTAGTCATTTTCCATAGTCATCCAGAAGTAACCGATTCTCAGGATCTTTCTGGCAAGGACAAACCTATTCATGTGGGGCCCACAAACTCCAGCGTGTACCTCGTTTATCAACTTATTGGCTTCCGACGCATTGATGCATCTTAGGAATCCCAAATTAGGAGTCCTCCTAAAATGAATTTCTCTACTTGGAAAGTAATTCTTTGCCAAACGCCGGATTGTCTTCTTTTGGTTATTACTAGTCTCTTCAGAATATATTCCAGATTCCAAATACCTCTTAATGTCATAGTACCTAGGCCTTCCATCAGGCTCCTCTTCCACGTGTATGCAATGTGTGGGTTGCTCCTTCAGGTTATTTCCGAAGGATCGATGTAACTCTGATCCGGGTGCTGAATCATAGAAGATATCATGGACAAAGTGTCAGCAAACTCATTTTGTGTTCGTGGGATATGTCTGAAATCAACATTCTTGAATCTTCTGCATAATTCTTACACCATCTCCACATAAGGAACAATCTTGGACTTTTTTACCGCTCATTCTCCTCCTACCTAGTGAATCAGCAAATCTGAATCTCCGATGGCTAGTAATTCACGAACACCCATATCAAGATCTAATTTGAGCCCCAGGATGCAAGCTTTATATTCAGTGATATTGTTGGTGCATAGAAAACGTAACTTATCAGTTACTAGATAATGCTGGCCCGTTTCTGACACTAAAACTGCTCCAATTCCTGAACCATTGAAGTTGACCGCCCCATAAAAAAATAGCCTCCATCCGGGATAGATTTCTGTGATATCTTCTCCTACGAACAAAACTTCCTCATCTGGAAAGTATGTCTGAAGTGGCTCGTATTCCTCACCAACTGGGTTTTCAGCCAAATGATATGCTAAGGCTTGCCCCTTGATTGCTTTTTGGGTTACATACACAATGTCAAACTCACTCAGCAAAATTTGCCACTTGCCTAGATTTTCTGTAGGCATGGACTTCTGGAATATATACTTCAATAGATCCATTCTAGACATGAGGTAAGTTGTGTAGGACGATAGATAATGCCTCAACTTTTGTACCGTCCAATTCAAAGCACAACATGTCCTTTCTATAAGAGTGTAATGGGCTTCATATGGTGTGACCTTTTTACTCAAGTAGTAAATGGCTTTCTCTTTCCTGCTAGTCTCATCATGTTGCCCGAGGAAGTATCTGAAAGCATTTTCTAAGACTGACAGATAAATAAATAATGGAATTCCTTCTCTCGGTGGGACCAAAACTGGTAGTGCAGAAAAGTATTCCTTGATGTGATCAAAAGCTCTCTAACATTCTTCTGTCCACTCATTCAGTGCATTTTTCTTCAACATCTTAAGAATTGGCTCGCATATGACTGTTGATTGAGCAGTGAATCTGCTAATATAATTTAGATGACCCAGGAAATTCATAACTTCTTTCTTGGTCCTCAGCGGTGGCAAGTCTTGAATTGTCTTGATTTTGGATGGGTCTAGCTCGATCCCCCTTCTGCTGACTATGAACCCCAGCAACTTACCTGATGGCACACCAAAAGCACACTTAGCAGGATTTAACTTCAAATTGTACCTTCTTAATCAGTTGAAGAATTTCTCCATATGAGTTAGATGATCCGAACTCTCGCGGGATTTGATAATCACATCATCCACGTACACCTCAATCTCCTTATGAATCATATCATAGAAAATCGTCATCATGGCCCTCATATATGTCTTACCTGCCTTCTTAAGACCAAACGGCATTACCCTGTAGTGATAAACACCCCAGGGCATAATAAAAGCCATTTTTCTGCATCTTCCTCATCCATCAGTATCTGATGATAATCGGCGAAACAATCAATGAATGACTACATTCATGTTTCGCACAGTTATCGATGAGAATGTGGATGTTAGGCAACAGAAAATTATCTTTAGAACTTGCTCTGTTCAAGTCTCTATAGTCAACACAAATTTGCATCTTGCCATCCTTCTTTAGCACAGGGGTGATGTTGGCCAACCATGTCGGATATTTTGTGACCTCGACAACCTTAGACCGGATTTGTTTTATCACTTCTTCCTTGATCTTTAGACTTAAATCTAGTCTGAATTTTCTCATTTTTTGCTTAACTGGATCAAACTCAAAATATATCGGCAATTTATGTGACACAATGCTGGTGCTCAACCCTGGCATATCATCATAGGACCAAGAAAACACGTCGATATACTCCGGCAACAGGTGGATGAGCTCTTCCCTTTGTGGCGCCGCAAGGTGGACACTGATACTGGTCTCTTTGATTTCATTGTGATCTCCCAAGTTGACTATTTTAGTTTCTTCCAAATTGGGTTTTTCGCTATTCTCAAATTCCTCCATATCTTCAACTAACCGTTCCTTGTCATCGTCCTTCCAACCATCATCGTCCCCTTTATTTTGTTCATTCAGGCTTTGAGATGACACAACACTGATAGGTTTTAAGCTACTGTTACTGTAATGGAAAGACAAACTAAGTTAGATGATAAGAAAATAGCAAAACATATGACTAGGAGCATTTTAGAACTAATATAGTTTTCCAAATAAATAAAGGCCTTTTCATTGAAATTTGAGAAATAATTATAACACCATGTCTTGTGACTTGCACAAATTCAAGACCCCGCCTTTTTTGAATGCAGTAAGATACGAAAATAAAGTTTTGAGATATAAAAGGTGGATCGCAAGGCCTCCTCCGGATTGTCACCGATTTCAAAACTATTAGTAATTTCCCTTTCATCTACCACGATGGGCTATGGGTTATGAGTGGAATGGAGGTCTAATTTTGCAAAGCCTCCCCTGGCGTAATCTGTTTCACCCCATTGGACTCTAGGAGATCTTCTGGTACAACATTGCATCCTTCAAACAAATCTCCTATCCCATCTCCAAGACCATCATCATCTGACATCTCTCGTATGGTAAATGACTGGAACAGGAGTGGCAAGGGCCTAAACAGACTCTTTTCTGGCTCATCCTTAACCCTATTTCTTCTGGTAGGCTGATACCCTAACCCGTGCTTAGAGCTTCTCTCTGGGATTGCAATAGGCTCGATAAATCCTTGTAAATTCTTGCCCAAGCCTCGACTAGGTTCGAACCTATTTCTTAACATCACAGTTGCAATTATTTTGTAGACAGAAGGCATTGATATTGTTGGTGTCGAATCTCTTTTGGCAGCATTTACAATTTCCACTGTATAGAAACTACTACCTTTTGGAACATCTTCAATCACCGACACATAACCATTGGGACGGTCTGCTCAACTTCCTTCTCCTTGGATGACTACTTCATTATCTTTACAAAAGTACTTCAATAATTGATGAAGGGGTGATGAAATTGCCTTTGCCCCATGTATCCATGGTCTTCCCAAAAGCAGGTTGTAGCTAGGATGGATATCCATAACATAAAACTTAGTCTTAAACTCAGTAGGCCCCATTTGGATGTACAAATCGATCTCTCCTATGGTATCTCTCTTCCCTCCATCGAATGCTCCCATATTTACATGGCTTTGATGAATTTTCCCCAGATAATATCCCATTTGGACCAGCGTGGAGAGGGGACAAATATTCACACCAGATCCATCATTTGTTAATACCTGATTAATTGTATAATCTCGATAAATGAATGTGACATGCATGGCTTTGTTGTGCATTGCTCCTTCAAACGGTAACTCTTTATCACTGAATGATATGCGATGGTTCCCCACAATGTTTCCTATCATCGCAGCCAAATTCTCAACGCTCATTCCTGCAGGAACATACGCTTCCTTCAATACCTTCGATAGAGCCTGTTAATGGTGTTGTGAGCTCAATAATAGTGCCAAGACAGAGATTTGGGCTGGTGTTTCTCCAAGTTTTTGACAATTGAGTAATCCTTTGGTTGCATACGCCTTCAAAAATTCCTCAGCCTCCCTTTCAGTGATTGGCCTTTTCTATGAATCTTTCTTGTTGGTCAGTGGCGGTTTGCACAGTAAATTCGTTCTTTAGAGGGGGAGCGTACACTTGAGTCAGTGTAATCATCACTATAAATGGGGCTTTCTCACTGATACTTAAGGAAGCTACAACTTTCTCTATCTTTCCTACCTCTTCTGCCCTTTTGCACTATTAGGAGTTCACCTAAGTAATGGTCTTTCAAGATTCCTATTCGCCTTCTATTTCAATCATGTTAACTGTAGATCCCCCATGGTTGGGCAGTGGGTTACTGATAACATTTGGAGTAGGTTCCTAGAGCGTGATGACCTTTTGATCAATCAGATCTTGGATTCTATGTTTCAAGATAAGACAGTCCTCGGTACTATGCCCTGCTACCCCTAAATGATAGGCATAATTTTGATCAGGGTCATAAAACTAGGAGCTAGGATTGACAGGCTTTGGCTGTACTGGTTGCAAATGACCAGCATTCTTCAATCTTTCAAACAATTGGGTGCGACTTACAACTAGTGAGGTGAAGTTTCGGGGAGGTTTCTTTTCATAGTTTGGATGTTGGGGGTTATACGGGCTTAGGTTTGTAGGAGGGGGTACTTGTTGGTAATTTGGAGGTCTTTGGAAATTTGTTCGGCTATTTGGCAGAGTAGTTTGGAAATGAGACTGATAATTTGGAGGTGGAACTGGGTATTAGGGAAAGATATTTTGCTGTGGAGCTTGGTATGATGGTGGGATGTTTGGGAGTAGAATTTGGTATTGGGAGTGGACGTAGAATGCGTGCGGAAGGTTAGGTGATGGTGGGCAAGATAAAACATTTCTAGAATTAAACCGTTGTTTCAATTTTGTAACAGAATTGGCAGAAACCCCACCTATCTCTTCCTTCTTCTTCTTAGAAAACGTGGCAGTTCCAGATAATGTCGGGGTTTTGGCAATTTTTCCTATCCGAATACCTTCCTCTAATGATTCTCCTATTTTTACCAAATCTGCAAAGGTTGCTCTGACAGCGGACACCATCCTAGTATAATATTCTCCTTCTTGAGCGTGAGAGAACACGAATACCATTTCCTCCCCGGACATGGGGGGCTGCACTTTGGGAACTTCTTTCCTCCAACGAAAATCATAATATAAAAAACTCTCAACGCTCTTTTGTTTAATCCGATCTAGTGAATATCGATCAAGGACTATTTCAATGTTGAATGCAAACCGATCAAGGAAACTCTTGGCTAATGTCCTCCGACCAGTCCACCTTTTTGGCTCCTCAGATATGAACCACTCCAAGGCTTCACCATTCAAACTTCGACTGAATAGGCATATTAATAATGCCTCGTTTCTCCCTATCCCTACTAGTTTCTTGCAGTACCTTCTTAGATGAGCCATTGGATTTTCAGTACCGTCAAATATCTCAAACTTAGGGACCTTGTATCCTTCTGGTATGTCTACTCCTCGGTGAACACACAAATCGTCATACCCCAAACCGTTGTGGTCCTTGGCCCCGTGAGACTCTTTGATCCTCATGATGTCTTCTTGCATGGGTAATAAATTCCTTTCATGCTGGGCCCTCCATTCTTTCTCCTTCTCCTCATAATGGTCCATCTCAGGGTTAGGAAGGGATTTATAAATATTAGGGGATATGATGGCTTGAGGGGGATTTGGAAAGAAAGCTTGATTTTGCAGATGGAGGAAATTTGGTTGGTATGTGGGGAGAACATTTTGGAAATTGGGAAGGTTATGTGGGCCTAGTAAGTAGTTTGGTGGAATATAAGAGGGCTTTTGCGGATTTGGAAATGAATTTGGTGTATTCGAAGGTAGGTTTGCCGTATTTTGTGGATTTGGGAGTAAATCTTGCAGATTTGGGAATGCGTTTTGTTGATTTGAGAATGTGTTTTGAGGATTTGGGAATGGATTTGAAGACGGGTTCTGTGGGGTTGTGGATGGATTTTATGGATGGTAGGCGTCTAGATTATTTTCACGATGTGTTTTGGACAAATAGAGGAGCGGAGCCGGATGATACGTTAGTTGGTTGGTCCCCGAGAATAAGGTTACTGAGGGAAGAGATTTGGAGTGGAGTCCCGTGTCCCCTCGGAGTAGGGGCATTGACGGTGATGGCTACATTAGCCAATTATCGAGTGCAATTTATTTCCTCCTTAAGCAATTCTAATTTTCTTGCAAGTTCCGCAATCATCTCATTCTTTTCCGCTATCACATTATCCCGGATAGCCCGTGAGCTTTCTTCATCATTTTCTGTAAGTTTTGAATAATGGTCCGAGGATGGGATTTTTTGTGTTTTCGATCGGGTGAAGTAAGGATGTTCTGCTAGTTTATCAACACGGAGTAATTTCTGTTATCTGTAAAGTAAAACTACTCAAAGGCAGATGTGTTAGTTTCCGTATGTGATAAGTAATGCAAAATATTTGACAAGAAATAACCACGTAGAGTTGTTTGAGTCATAGCCAAATTCATCCATAGGAGTATAGCGGATAAACTTGCCTTTGATCCAAACAAACACACATAAGCACATAAGAAAATTATATTACACAAAAACATTGTAGTAATGTGTATCCTAACTGGGGTGACCCTTTTTGAGCTAAGGGTTCAGTCCTAATGATTTTGAAGAAAATATATGCTTTCCTAAAGTCAATCCATTATCCCCCAACTTATATAAACATGAAAAAGGCGTAAATGCTTACAAACGATAACAAGAGAGGGATACAACCTTTAAGGAAAAGGGGAAATAACATGAAAGAAGATAAGCTCCCACGCAAGGGATAGAAAATACTAATTCTTGAGTGCTTTTTCTATCAGCCTTCGCCTTCTTAGCTTCATCCATTTCTTATATTGGTGACTTCTGTAAACTGTGCCTTAGATGCAATCTCCCAAATCGATCAATTTCTTGCTTAACTTGCTTCAATTCTTCTTACAAAAGTAACCAAATCAAGCTTTTTCCCAATCCCCAAAGGATAATGGATTGAATTAGACAGGCATGCATTTTCTTAAACATATAAATATGGTTCGTCTATAATTAATTCGGGGTCAATATATGCTGGGAAGGTTTTCTAATGGGCCCAATACCCCGCTCGAATATTGGGTCGTCCTAGGTACATGCCTAAAATAGGGTTTTGGTTTCGTTCTATCCTCAGTGTCTAGAGTAGGCTTGGAAATTGTTTCTCAAGTAGACATCTTGAGTTTGAAAATGAGAACAGCGTCAGACGACTCATGTGCTGATAAGCTGTTTGTATTTCTAACACATTTTGGAATTTAACAACAAGGGCCGGACATCCACGAAACCCCAAAACAGTTTATAAGATGCAGTAAATGCCATGAGATACGATAATTAAACTTTACATAATCGAAACACATAAACGGTTAATCAAAGATGAAATAAAACATTTGGTTAGAACCTAGTTAAATCCCCAGCATAGTCGTCATTTCTATTTTGCGGAAATTTTGACTTTTGAAGAGAGTCACCACTTAATTTTTGAAAAAGAATTACGAAACCTTTAGAGAGTTACTTCAAACGATTCAAAATAGAAAAATCATTTTAAGTTAGAGATTCTAGATAAGCGGTTCCTATTAATGTTTTAGGAAGGTGTTAGGCACCTAAAACGTCCGCTAACTTGCGGTTATCCGGGCTGTTTGAAAATCATGTTTTGATTAACTTCGAAAAGATTAATTTGTTGAAATAGTGATTTGATTATTTTAAAAAAAAAAATACTTGTGTAAAATAGATTTAGGCGACTTAGTAGGGATTTTAACTAAGTCTAAACAAAACTAATAAACAAATAAACACATAAAAGGGGAAGGGAGGAGAAAGTAAAGGATATAGGCCATTAGGCCCTAATCAACGAGACCTATGCTAGTCTAGTTGGGCTTCCAACCCATCTCACCTGTCGTAAACTATTTTTTGAGCCTTTGGCTTGAGTCTTGATTCACCTGTATTAAATACTACTTTGGCTTCGAGGCCGAAATGAATGAATAAATAAATGACTAAATTAATAAATAAAAAGAAGACAATAGTTAAAATTGATAATTTTCAAGTCTTTTGGTGACCTCATCAATGGGTTTTGACCCATTTTCTTTCTTTGTATGTCTTATAGCACCCGCACGCCATGTAGTGGACCTTGGGTTTAAACTTCGAACTTGACTCGAAGGGGTGAGCCTCATTTACCCATTACGAAATGTAGGAGGAGAGGAGTCCATTTGGACTCGAGATATTTTTTGCATACAAAGAAAAGATAAAGAAATTAATATATGTTCAAGGCATAAAAGTGACATATTTCAAAGTAAAAGAAACTATCAAGAACCAATTTTTGAATGACAAGAATAAGCACACTTGCACAAGAATGAGAGTCAACAAATAAAAAATGCAAAACAAAAGTTTCACAATTATACTATGCATGAGTCAAAAATATCCAAATAATTTTATTTAGCTGCAAAAGTTCGAACTTTCTTATCATTTTGAAAAGACAACATGCGAACAAAGAAGAATAAACATTTTGGATGAAAAATAAAGCTAGCACTTCATATCTTATATGAGGATTTTGAAATTCATTAAAAAAATTAGTAAGCAAATGACAAATTCTTGACTTAACTAATTACTATGTTTAATAACGCGCAACAAATAATAATAACTATTCTTCCTACCTAAAATAAACAACTTTACATGCTAAAAAAAATATATCTACCAACAATAAGTTTAAACAAGACATGGGTATTGTTTTTCAAGTAAAGTTCTAAACTTTATCCAAAATAATCAAAGAATAAAGTAAAAAAAGAGAAACAATCAATATTATCTATTCTTTTCAACATAAAGGAAATAACTTTACATGCTAAAAACAAATATATCTACCAACAATAAGTTTAAACAAGACATGGGTATCATTTTCAAGTAACGATCTAAACTTTATTCAAATAATCAAAGAATAAGGTGAAAAGACAAAACATTCAACATTAACTATTCTTCTAAACATAAAGAAAATAACTTTACATACTAAAAAAAAATGTATCAAAGAACAATGAGTTTAAAAAAAGCGTAAATACATCTTTTAAGCAAAGATTGAAACTTTATCTAAAATAATCAAAGAATAAAGTCAAAAAAGGCACATATAAGTATTGCTAGCTCATTTTTATATCATGAACATAAAAATAATTAGAATATCGATACCACAACGTCCTAGGTCCTTCAAGGCCATCTATAACATACAATCCCAACAAATAAAATTATATCTATGAACTAAGAAGAAGAAAAAAGATGAAGAAAAAAACGATAATAAAAACGAAAATAATTAAAAAAAAAAGTAAAAAGAAGGTGTGTTTACCTTTTGGGGGGGCAGCAAAATGAGACTACGAGCTTCGTTGGAATCAACCACGACCGAAAAACGTCGCCGGCAACTCAAAAATTTTGATTAGCCGATCAACTTTATGAAACAAAAATTTTTACTAAATAAAAATAACTATTTTTACTCAAAAGGATTTTTTCCCCTTTCTAGACTTTTTTTTTTCTTCCTTCTCCCTCTTCTCTCTACTAAATAGTGGTAGTATTTATAGGAGAGGATGGAGTATTTTTTTCTTTTCCTTTTCCACCAATATGGGAGAAAAGTATTTATAGAAAAGGATAGAGATTTATTTCTTGTCATCTACCAATGTGGGAGAAAAAGCATTTAGGGGGGGGGGGTTTGGAATGTAAAAATTAAAGATAAGGTGAGGTGGAAGATAATGTGGGGATAGTACAATGTAATACAATATTTGAATTTCAAAATTGAAAAAGGACAAAGTTGGGGGGAACAGTACAATTTGAATTTATTTTTTGGTGGGAGTTGGGTAAAAGTTATGAGAGTTCTTGAGAATTTTGAGGTTATTCAAAATATAACCCCAATTGGAATTTAAAATTTCGCCATATTTATTTATTTTGACCAAATTAAAAAATAATAGACGAATTGCATTGCAATTATGACCAATTTTCAATTATGGTCAAATCTAATAGATTGGTTAAATTAAATTAAAATTCAATAAGAATTAATACCTTTTTTTTTAATCCCGATCTTCTTGATTTAATAAAATGAATGCATATTTATCTAACTAAATTATTTTTGAGAATAAATTATATTTAAATTAAGATTTTAATCATTTGATTTTATTTTCAAGATAAGCCTTAATTAAATCCGATATTTTGTAAAATAAATATTTAAGTAACAAATTGTATAATCTCGTATAACTGAAAACCTTAGTATATAATCGCTACTTAAAATAAAAAAATCACGTATGAAAAATATTTTAAGTCTTTTTTATTTGGATGAAATAATTATTTTGGTTTATTATAAACTGAAGAAACTCAAGATTAAATTTAGTCTAGAGGGAAAAATTTAGGTGTCAACATTCATCAGAGAAGGTGGCTTGAGTTGTTAAAAGATTATGAAATAAGGGTGTTGTATTATCCAGGCAAGGCTAATATAGTGGCAGATGCCCTTAACAAGTTGTCTATGGGTAGTGTTGCTCATGTTGAGGAGGATAAGAAGAAGTTAGTCAGTGACATACATCAGCTTGCTAGATTAGGTGTCCGATTGGCTGATTCAGTAGAAGGTAGTGTATGGGTTCAGAATGGTTTGGAATCATCCTTTGTTACGAAGTAAAAGAAAAGCGAGACAGAAACCCTAGTTTGGTTAAGTTGAAGAAGGCGGTTAGAAAAAAACGATGGAGATTTTCTTCTAAAAAGGCGATGGTGTAATTCATTGTTAGGGTAGATTACGTGTTTTGTGTGTTGATGACTTGAGATAAAGAATACCTGCAGAAGCGCATAGTGCACAATACTCTATCCATTCAGGAGCCACTAAAATGTACTGTGACTTGCAAGAAATCTATAGGTAGAGTGGTATGAAGAGGGATATTACAGAGTTTGTTGCTTAGTGTTCTAATTGTTAGCAAGTAAAGGTTGAACAGCACAGGCCTAGTCACATATTACAGGAGTTCAGTATCCCCACTTGGAAGTGGGAAGTGGTAAACATGTATTTTGTGATAGGGTTTCCTCGCACACGTTTTCAACATAATTTGATATAGTTCCTTATATACAGAATGACCAAATTAGCTTATTTCCTGCCAGTTCATACTTCTTACTCAGCTGAGGATTATGCTACACTCTACCTTAAGGAGTTGGTTAGGTTACATGGGATTTTATTGTCTATTATATCATATAGAGGTACTCAGTTTACCTCTCACTTTTGGAAGGCTTTTTAGAAGGGTCTTGGTACCCAAGTTCATCTCAGTATAACTTTTGATCCTTAGATAGATGGTAGGGCAGAGAGGACCATTCAAAACTTAGAGGACATGTTAAGAGCATGTGTTATTGACTTTAGAGGTAGTGGGGATAATTACTTAACTTTGATTGAGTTTGACTATAATAACATTTATCCCTCTAGTATTTAGATGGTTTTATTTAAGGCTCTTTATAAAAGGAGATGTAGATTTCCTATTAATTGGTTTGAGGAAGGTGAAGCTGCTTTGATTGGGCCAGATATAGTGTTTGATGTGCTGGAGAAAGTTTAGTTTATTCGAGAGAGGCTTAAGACAGCCTAAAGCCGTCAGAAATCTTATGCAGATGTGAGGAGAAAATATTTTGAGTTTGAGGATGGGGATTTGGTCTATCTAAAAATATCTCCCATGAATGGAGTGAAGAGATTTGGCAAGAACAAGAAGATCAATCCCTGCTATGTTGGCCCATATAAGATCTTGAGTCATTTTGGAAAGGTAGCTTATGATCAAGAGTTTCCTGCAGATTTGGCGTCGGTACATCAGGTGTTCCATGTTTCCCTGTTAAAGAAGTGTATTGGTGATTTAGTAGTTATTTTCCCATTAGAAAGCATGAATGTTTAGGATATCCTTTCTTATGAAGAAATCTTGATTGAGATCCTTGATCGTCAGATTCGTAGACTAAAGAAAGAAGAAGTTCCCTTGGTGAAGGTTCTTTGGTAGAATCAGTCTGTTGAGGGAGCCACTTGGGAAGCAAAAGTAGATATGTGAAACAAGTACCATTTCCTTTGCTCCATGAACTATGATTCAGCTTAAGGTAACAATTTTCCTAAGATTGACTCTCTTCCATCTTCAGTTTCAACTATGTAATATTCTCATGTCATTGCATACATTCAATTCAGTTCATGTATCATGTTTTAGACTCAGTTATGCAATATGTTTTCAGTCATGCATTTTTAGTTTATGATCTTAATTCCCCCAGTTTTCTCATCTAACCATCCTAATTTAAGGATGAATGTTTCCAAGGGGGAGATATTATAATACCGCATAAGATCCTAGCTCAATTCAGCTCACGATTGCAGGTTAAAGGGATCCAAGACTTAGAAATTTGGCTAAGTGATGGGACTTAGTAATTTCCAAGGCCCATAAACTTTAATGATTTTATTTTTGACCTACCCAACCACAGAACGTCAATTTTTAAGTTGATTCATGATCGGGGTTGTTCAAAGGGTGTCTCGGGTAAGTTTTGGAATTTTCAGATGACCTTAGGGGCATGTTTCGATAACCAAACTAGTAGTAGCACTGGGATAATCCCGTGTCATGCCTTCCAGTGCACCGCTCCAGAGCCCACGCAGCCCGCTCTAGTCCAGTGCTCTAAAGCCGCATCGCCACCTTCCCTTTTTTCTAGCTTTTGTTCCATTCATTTAAGGGCATTTGGGTCAAATCCCCTAACCCAAAATAACCCCAAAACACAAAATTTAGGTCCCCAAGGAACATTATTTGCCCCTTTATTCATAAAATCTCACAAGAAAACCATCTTCCACCTCAAGAATAAACTCTAATCCATTCCTAATAAATCAAGGAATTCAAGCTTCAAACCTCAAGAAATTACCAAGAATCTTCACGAAATCATCTAGTGAGGTATGTGTGATGTTCATCCATGGGTTCCATTCACCAATAGAGTCAAAGAATCCCATTTTGGTTTTAAAGTATGAGTTTTCATGTTTAAGTTGAAATATCTCCATGAATCTCTTGTGAATTTAATTACAAGTTGTGTTTATAAGTGTTTACCAAATGGGATGATCCATTACATGTTTTAAATGTTGTTATCTTCACATTAAATACCTATGTTATGATTTTAGTCTTGTAATCATGTTATTCTCAAAAGTTTTACCCATTCCCATGCTTAAGTTCATGACTCTTATTTGTTTGATGAAATGCCTAAGTGTTGGGTTTTGAGCAGTGATCCCCTACTATGGTTTTAAAGCTTTTATATGTCATTATTGTTGATTCCATTTAGTGCTGGTGGGTTATGAACACTTAATACTTATGTGATTTACATTAATTCAGTTTGTAAAGTACTTAGACTATAATGCCTCGAGTCTGGTACCCTGGATGCTACACGATGCTCATAATCCCGAAGGACCACAAGCTAACCCTTTTCTGATATCTGTAACTAAGCACTGCATAATATACTCAAATAAAGGTGGAAGACTAGAGAAAACATGCCGTAAGGTTCAACTACTAAAATAAAACTGAATAAGGTTTAACAATATCAAAACTAAAACATTTGTCTAAACAACTAGTCTGAAAGGCTCTAAACTGTCTAAACTTTAGAGTTAATGGGACAAGTCCCCAACTAACTCTGTCTACTAGAATACTAAATCTAATACAATAATAAAATAAATATTATCATCAAATAATGAGGACTCACTGCTATCAACCGTTGTTGACTGAATATGGACTGCTAAGGGTGTTCTGGCTCTCAAACTTTTGAACCTATGGTATAAGACACCATAGCGCAAGACAAAAGTATGCAACAGTATGAGAGAATGTACTGGCATGCTAGATGAGGTAAGGCTATGCAAGGGCCTACATGCATGAACAGTACTTACTAAATAATCTGAGTATACTAAATGAGGATACATGCATGAATACTTAAACCGTAACTGAAATCATAGTGACTCTGAATACTGAGTTCTGACTACTGATTTACTAACATCTGAGTTTACTAATACTGGGATACTAAATAACTAAATCTACTAATATGGCTATTTGATCTTACTGATACTGATTGACTATATCTGAGATCAATTCTATCTAGCGAGTGGTCTCTAATATATGATGGTAATGATAATGATTAACTATATTTGAGATTAGTCCTATCTAGTGGGTGATCCCTAAATATATTGATAATGAAGATGATTGACTAAATCTGAGATCAGTCCTATCTAGACAGTGATCTCTGAATCTACTAGTAATAAAGATAATTGATTAAGTCTAAAATTAGTCCTATCTAGCGGGTGATCTTTGAATCGAATGAGGATGAAACTAATGACTGTATCTAACTGTCCTGAATCTGAGCTACTGAACTAAATTCTATTACTGAGACTGATTCTGAAATAGAGGCTGTGGGAAGTAATTATCTAACCAACATGCCCCTTCTAGCTACTTTGGGGTCTAACCTGTAACCCCAGCTGGAAGGGTATCAGTACCATTCCATGCATAAAGACAACTTTTGTGGTGTCAGTCCTATCTAACAGGTGACCCCTGAGATCAGTCCTATCTAACGGGTGATCCCTGAGTATGTCAGTCCTATCTAACGAGTGACATATTGTACCTACTGTGGCTACGTAGTTCTGGAACTTAGGGATTGATCCTAGGGACCCATTCCTAACTAACAGGTGTGCCCCCATCCTTAGGCTCGCTCGGTGTTGAATCCTAATCCCAACATAAACACTCTAACTGATATTTAGACTTTACTAGACTGAGTTGAATTTGTTATTGATCATACTTATTAACTGAGTTAATCTCAGTTCACTAAACTGAAGCTGGAATGCTAATGATACTGAGATTACTGAGATTTTCTAAGCTCTGTAACTGTCTAAGAATACTGAGTTCTGTAACTGACTGAGAGTACTACTAATCATGGTGTAACTGAGATTATCATGAAACTAACACTGGCTTTAGAAAATCAATTAAGTGGCCGTGTATTAAATACCCCCAAGACTCGATAACATAAATAATACAAGATAGGACAACTCATACATAACATGGCAATAGACTATCATTCACAATACATTCAATGAGACATCTCTTCAGGCACTTGGAAATCATAAACATGTAATTGTATAGGGAGGCATGCTATTGTCTCATAACTCATTTAATAAAGAATACACATGAATAGGAATGCATGCAACATAGCATAATTCATTTACTAAGGATTTTCAACAAACACTTGGCATGCATGAACTTATACATAATTGGGCATTTCTTGTCAACGTGCTGTAATGACTCTAATTCCTTAACATAAGAATTTTATCAAACATATGGGGAGCATGCTTTGGTTATTCAACAATTTCTACACCTAATATCATGGACAATCAATAAAAATGCAACTTAAAGAGGGTTTATCATGAACATCACGTAAATATCACAAACTAGGATCAAAGCATAGAACTTGGTAATCAAAACATGGATTAAAACTCAACAACAATATGAACTTCAATTTCTATTCACATAAACCATGAAAAACTCATTAATCTATAAATCTTGAATTTAGAAAAGGAATCTTGAACTTCTTGGGTGAAAGTAACCCAAGAATCAACATCTAACATACCTCAAAATCTTGAATCTTGAAAGATAACTAATGTTTCTTAAACGTTCTTGGATTGGGGAACACAGATCTTTATGTTATCTTGATGGTTCTTGAACTTGAAGAGATTGAATTTCTTAGTTTCTTGAAGAAGGGTTAGGATCTTGTTCTTGGAGATTAATCTTTGAGAGAAACCCTAATTTGGTGTTATATATGAATAATGAAGTTATGAGCTCTGGTCTGGTATAAATTAGGTATTAAAAAGGGTGGAAAAGACCAAAAAACCCTTTTTAAAATGGCTTTAATATACTAAACGGGCTTTGTGATGGCTTGGGCAACGGAAGCTAGCTAGATGGTCAGTCGGTCCATCCCGTCATACCTGGATAGAAGCTGAAATTTCTTCCTCGTCTGCGATGGTTTGGGTAACGGTCCTTCGCTAATTCGATTTCCTACATGATAAAAAAGTTAAAATTGGGGAACTTCTATCTGATTTAAGCATTATTCACATATGAAGTCATCACTAACTCTTCTGGAGAATAGATTTGACTTAAATAAAGATCGGGGTACTACACAACAGTTATTCCATGACTATTATCAGTATAATTACACATTTCTAATAATGATGAGCACTACCAGTTATGTAACAATGTTCAGTCTAGTTTAGTATATCCCAATATCAGTGTTGGTTCAGTTGGGAGAAGAATTTAGCACTGAGCGAACTCAGGGATGAGGGATCACCTGGCCATAGAGGATGTGACCCTTAGTATCAATCCTCGAGCTCTAAAACTATGTAGCTTGCGTAGGTTAAAGATGTCTACCTGCCAGCTGAGGGTTGACAAAGTCTTTACCTACAGTTGAGGGTAACACATATCTTATTAAAGCACATGCTAGTTGAGGATGACTCATTAGTACTTCGGGACACCAGTTTAGTAGATGCACATAGCCAGTATTAGTACCAGTGGCACGGTACTGACACCATTCAAACCGGGGTTACAGGTTGGTCCCCGATTAGCTTAGAATGGGGCATATAGATTAGATGATACCTCCCACAGTCTCATTACAGTGTTCAATATAGTTCCAGTCCAGGCTTGCCTGACTAAAGTACATAGATTCTTAGTTATTCAGTTATCAAATTTTAGTATTTTATCTTACAGATTATTTTAGATAAATGTTTATGCTTGGTCTTGCATTTTCAAATGTTACAGTGTCCATGCATTCATGTTCTGTAATCTCATGCTATAGAGTTAGTCTTTATTTCATATAAACAGTATCCCATGTATATCATCCTAACCTTTCTTTATATACCAGTACATTCAAAGTACTGACCGCATACTCTTCTTCGCGCTATGATGTCTTATATCATAGGTTCAGATGCACAGTTTCCCGACCGCAGTTAGACAACTCACCGTAATCCAGTAGCCGTAGTGGTGAGTTCTCATCCATCGAGGACATGTTATGTTTATTCAATTATTTTAGTAGTTTAATTCATTCAGTTAGTCGGAGTTAGTTGGGGGTCCGTCCCATCAACTCCATAGTAATTTAGAGGCTTTTACACGTTTAGACAATCAGTCAGTTACTTTCAGTCTTTATCAAATGTTTCAGATTTATGATTGATTTGGTATTTTAGTATTCATATTTACATTTCCTTCTTAGTTTATTTTCCAGACATGTGTTATGTTTATATTTTATTCAGTACTCACAGCCGATACCAGCTCTGGGTTATCTTGTGGTCACTTATGATTGTAAGCACCATTGTCACGACTATAGGGTAGCCTCGAGTCGTGAAAATTTATGTTATGACAATTTTGTGATAATAGGGATACAAGAGCGTTTTAAGTTGTGGAATAGAAGTTGGATGGGATAAAAGATCGATTTTCCCTCACTAAGAATATGCAGGAAAATTTTTCCAGTCACTACGGGTGATGTCACTACTCGTGACATCTTCGTATGAGTTACTGCATGGACTCATAGCCTATGCAGTGACTTAGGGAAACCTTACTGTTCATGTCATGAGTTACACCCTATGACTTGTGAACAGACCTGAGGAATCGTAGGGTCCTAATAGTCGTCATAGCAGAAACAATGGACCGTCACACTGGTGTGACCATGAGTCTCTACTTATGATTCGTAATGTCTCCCCACGACCCGTGAAGTCCATATCGTGATGTCAATATAAATTTTTTCCAACTTACTGGTTTGCCTATGACTTGAGTCTTACGACTTGTAATGAGACCTTGCTACTTATTAGGTGAGTTGTGGCCTGGGCAGTGAGCTAAAACCTTAGAAATTTAGAGGCAAAAATCTGGGGTGTTACATTAACCCGTCCCCCCTCCCGTGTCACGTCCCAAACCAGGGCCTAGCCATGATGGGTATCTCAAGTCCTGCATGGAACGAAAATCACCCCCTACACCTAAAAAAGCCAAATACATAATTCCCCAAGGTCAGATGAATTCCAAACATATAAAAAATAGCATGCAGCAAGCTAAAGGAAATTCAAACTTGTTTATAACCGATGACCGGTGTCTAGCCAAACAATCGACCAACACCACCCAATATCCACATTAATCTGAACAAAGCCTTCTAATTCAAGAACCAAAACTAATTATCAATAAATTGTCGGGACAGTCCCCCGACTATAACAAAAAATAAGCCTAAATGATCTGAGACACATAAGAGACCAAAACATAAAATGTAGAATTTCTATGTATGGAAGATCACCAGTTTAATATCAACTCACGAGTTGATCCCCAATCCTAATCACTGAGCAGGAGGAGTAGAAGTATGGCCAATTGCTGCATTGCATGGGATACAACTTCCGAAATAAGCTAGCGGTTGGAGCACTAGCGTGAAACTTTGGGATAAGGATAACATAATGACATGATCAATAGTTCAAAATCATTCAAAACCAATATACATAATCAAATTCATATATATATATATATATATATACATATATATGACATGCCGTGATAGGGAACAAGGCTTAACATGCACTTTAAACTATCGCTTGGATTGTGTAGCTCAATCGCTATAACATACATGGCACCCACATTCTATATGGGAACAGATCTCCCCCAGCCTATTAGGGCCCTAGTGCTTCTGGCTGTACGAATAAGAGGGTATACATATGCACTATAGGGGACTCGAACCTCCCGGCATATCAAGGTGACATAAACACTAAATCATATAATAAGATGTGAGGGACTCGAACCGCCCAATAAAATGATATTAATAAGGGGGACTCAAATCATCCGGTCATATAAACCCCCGTGTCGGCAACTGCGGTATCCAGTATTTATCTTACAGGCCTCCAATTTCACAACTCAACTGCAGAACCCCCCCACCTCCCTATTAAAGCCCAATTAACACATTTATCACATAATTCCATTCATTAACCATATCTCACGTTAAGTCCCAATCATTGAACCGTATATCACATTAAGGCATACATTGTTGGTATCGTTATACCAACTACACGAGTAAGGTAAAAACAACATGCCAAAATAATTTCATCACTTAAGGGAAATTCATAATCCCCTATGTTCAATTTTATGAAGTCCCACATTTCTCATAAATAAAAGCCAATTTTACAATATGGGGTTGGGGTCATAACCAATTCAAAAGTCACAAGTTTGGGAAAATCCCAATTCCCAAGTTCATTCACCATACCCAAGTGCCCATAAGTTCAAAACTATAATCAAAACATAGAAAATATCGTATGTAAACTGTGGGAAAACATTGTTCAACAACAAGCATTCAAAACACTCAACCCTTGATTTCAAACCAACATCAATACCTCATGAACAAAACGTTAAAACATATGCTTTTAGCAAATTAACAATGACAGAAGAGTAACATGCCTGAAATACTAAGTTTTAGGATAAGAATCCAACCCTTGAGCCTTTGGATGACCTACTTTTTGGAAACCCTAAGTATGGCTGCTTGAGATAATTTAAGAGAGCTTTTTGAAAGTGTTTGAGTGAGTTAAAAATTCTAATGGGGTCCCCAATAGCATTTTCGGTCGTGGGTTACAATTTAGGTAGAGGGGAAATGTCCAAAGTGACCTTAATGAAAAGACTAAAAATTGTCGTCCAAGATTACGAGTTACAATACGACTCGTATAGTTTCATTACTACTCGTCACCCTACGTCATAACTAAGACAGTTTCCAAGACACTACACACTGTTAACTCTATGACTCAAATGGTACCACTCATAATGGGACACAACGACTTGTAGGGTCCAGTCATAGTCAACACAAAACCCAATTGGGTAAACACTGGACATCCTATGATTTTCACCAAAAGACTGGTCACAAGTCCTTATGGCTTATAGTTAGCCACGCATACTTAGATAAGAACTTAGCAACTAAATTTCTGATTTGGTTATGATTGGATCCATAGGACATCTGTCAAGACTCCCTACAACTCGTATCCCTAAGTCGAACTTAGGATGGTAACTCAAGCACCATTTACTGGACACCTTACGACTAGGGTCACTTGAACCTTCAAGACACCCTACAACTCGTACGGTGAGTCGTAGTAAAGATAATGAGAATAAAATTTCAGAAATTTTTCAAGGACAAAAAGCCTAGGGAATTACATACTCCCCCCTTAGGATCATTCATTCTCTAATGATAGGAAAAGGCATTTATTATTAAGATTTTACACCACATACCACTACTCTTACCTTTAACAAAGTCAAAAAACAAAGATACCAAGGAAATCACCATTTCCTTTAACAAAGTCAGAAAACAAAGATGTTAAGAAATACACATACCTCAAGCACGACTATCTAGAATGAAAAAGAAAGAATGGATACTTGGACTTCATTTCCTCCTCGGATTTTCAAATAGCTTCCTCAACCTTTTTGTTCCTTCAAAGAACCTTTACCGATTCCACATCCTTGGTCGGCAACCGATGGACTTGTCGATCTAAAATCTCACTAGGACTTCCTTATAAGACAAAGAATCTGAGATACCCACCTCCTCCAAAGAAACATCTATCAAAGGATCACTCAGGAACTTTCTCAACATCCAAATGTTAAACACCAGATGAATGGATCTCAATCTAGAAGGCAACTCTAATTCTTAAGAGACATTACCAACCCTCCTCAAAACCAAGTATGGACTAACATAACGGGGACTGAGTTTTCCCTTCTTACCAAATCTCCTAACTCCCTTCATGGGGGATACCTTTAGGCAAACTAAATCACCAACACTAAACTTTAATTCTATTTTCTTTACATCTGCATGGGAGTTTTGCCGACTTTTGGAGGTCTTAAGGATATCTCGAATTACCTTCACCATGGATTGGTGAACCAAATCAGGGCCAAATAACTTATTTTCAGTAACCTCAAACCACCCAATTAGAGATCTACATATCCTCCCATATAAGGCCTCAAACGGAGCTATACCAATGCTAGAGTGATAACTATCGTTGTAGACAAATTCTATAAGTGGCAAGTTAGCAACCCAACCACCCCCAAAATCAAATACACAAGCCTGAAGCATATACTCCAAAACCTAAATTATCCTTTCCGCTTGTCCATCCGTATGTGGGTGGAAAGTGGTACTACGGATCACCTTAGTACCCAAGTCTCGCTGGAATGACCTCCAAAAGTAAGATGAGAACTGAGCACCCCGATCAGATAAGATGGAGACTGGAGTACCATTAAACTTCACAATATCCTCAATGAACAACTTATCATAATCCTCAGAAGAGAAATTAGTCCTTACAACTAAGAAATGAGCAGACTTAGTCATCTTATCCATGATGACCTAAATCAAATCAAATTACAAGTGAGACCTCGGAAGACCGATAAACAAATCCATATTAATTATCTCCCATTTTCACACAAGCAATTCAATCTTTTCAGTTAACCCACTAGGCCTCAAGTGCTCCACCTTTACATGCAGACACATCATGCACTTAGGAACAAAATTAGCCAAATCCAACTTCATATTTTTCCACCAATAATCTCTTTAAGATTGTGATACATCTTCATTGAACTAGGATGAATAGTATAATATGACTTAAGAGATTGGGCCAAAATTCTTCCTTGCAACCCATCAAAATCGGGAACACATAATCTATCTTTGTACTATAGTATACCATCACCACCAATCTCAAAAATTATCACCTTATGACTACCTTCATCATTCTTTATTTGGATCAAGATAGGATCCACTATTTGTTTTCCCTTTACCTCAGCACTGAGAGATGACTTTACCACCTCTTGAACAATCATACCACTATCCTCAGAATCCAAGAGATAGACTTCTATATTATCCAAAAAAATAATATGCTTCAACAACTCCATCTTTTCTACATCCACATAAGAAAAGCTTCTTCCCATGGACAACCTACTAAGAGCATCAATAACCACATTAGCTTCAGCTATATAATAGTGAAGACTCATGTCATAGTCCTTTAACAACTCAAGTCACCTCTTTTTCCTGAGATTCAATCTTTATAGATAAGCAAATATTGCAGGATCCTATGATCAAAATAAATATCAATATGGACCACATACAAATAATGCCGCTAGATTTTTAATGCAAACACCATAGCTAACAATTCTAAATAATGGGTTGGATAATTCTTCTCAAGAACTTTCAACTGCCTAGAAGCATAAGCAACTTTCAATGGCGTATCAACATAAAGCCTAATCCCATCTAGGACGCATCATAATAGACAACAAAATAGGTAGTACCCTCAGGTAGAGTCAAGAATGGAGCTAAAGTCAATTTATCCTTCAGATTCTTGAAGCTACCCTCATAAGCATTATACCATAAGAATTTCACCTTCTTCTAAGTCAACTTAGTCAACAGAGCCGTAACAAAAGAGAAAATTTCTACAAACCTTCTATCGTAGCTGGTTAAACAAAAGATGCTCCAAATATCAGATGGCGTCGTAGGTCAAGGCAACTTTTTAACTACCGCAACCTTCTATGGATCCACCATGATCCCTTCACTAGAAAAATTATGACCCAAATAAGTCAAAATATTCAACCAGAACTCATACATAGAGAATTTAGCATTTAACTGCTACTCATTATCGGTCTATATCATAATGGGGAGGTGATCAATTCTCCTCACTCTTGGAAAACACCAAAATATCATCAATAAAGACAACAAAAAACAAGTCTAAGAACTGCCAAAAAATCCAATTCATAAGATCCATAAATGTGGCTGGAGCATTGGTCAAACTAAAATACATCACCAAAAACTCAAAATGACTATATCGAATTCGAAAAGCACTCTTAGGGATATCCGGCCTCACCTTCTTCTAAGTTAACTTAGTCAAAGTGGCTATAATAGAAGAGAAACTCTCTACAAACCTTCTATAGTAGCCAGCTGAACCCAAGAAGCTCCAAATATTGGATAGAGTCGTGGGTCTAGCCCATTTTTTAACTACCACAACCTTTTATAGATCCACCATGATCCCTTCACTAGAAAAAACATGACCCAAATAAGTCACAGCATTCAGCCAGAACTCATACTTAGATAAATTAGCATATAACTGCTACTCATTAAGGATATGTATCATAATGTGAAGGTTATCGACATGGTCCACCTCACTTTTGGAATACACCAAAATATCATCAATAAAGACTATGAAAAACAAGTCCAAGAACTGATGGAAAACCCAATTCATAAGATCTATAAATGCGGCCAGAGCATTAGTCAAACCAAAAGACATCACCAAAAACTCAAAATAACTATACCGAGTTTGAAAAGCAGTCTTAGGGACATCTGCCTCCCTAATATTCAAGTCATGGTATCTAGATCAATCTGGGAAAAGAATTTAGCACCTTCAAGCTGATCAAAAAAATCATCAATCCTCGGAAGGGATACTTTTTCTTCATGGTTACTTTATTCAATTGGTAGTAATTAATATATGTCTCAAGGGAGCCATCTTTTTACACACGAAGAGCATGGGAGCTCCCCTCAGAGACACATTATACCGGATAAAACCCTTAGCCCGAATATCTTTAAACTGCTCTTTGAGTTCCTTCATCTCAGCTAGAGCCAGCCTATAAGGAGGGATAGAAATAGGAAGAGTGTCTGGAAAAAGATCAATCTTAAAATTAATTTCCCTATCGGGTAGACACATGGAAGATCATCAGGAAACACCTTGAGAAATTCACATACCATAGGAACAGTTTGCAAAGAACGTCCTTTGGATTTAGAATCCTTAACACGTACTAAGTCATAGAGTCACCATTTAGAAACTAATTTCTGGGATCTAAGATACAAGATAGACTTCCCTTACGCACAAGGGAACAACCTTTCCATTCCATTATCGGCTCATTTGGGAAATAGAAAATGACCTTTCGGGTCCAATAATCAAGAGATACATAGCACGAATACAACCAATCCATCCTTAAAATCGCATCAAAGTCTAACATTTCCAACTCTATTAGATCCACCAAGGTATCCTTACCATGGGCCAACATCACATAACCCCTATAGACCCTTCCAGCTATAATGGAGTCACCCACTGGGGTGGAAATTGCAAAGGGGTCTAAATTTTACATAGGATCAAAACCAAAATGGATAGCCATATACATCATAAGAGAAAAGTTTAAGCATACCAGTAATAATATCGAGGGACACCAAAGAATCCTAGCAGATAGCAAGAGCATACAGAAGGTTTCGACCAGTGTCGAAGCCAGAAATAAAAGTAGCACCCTGTAGTGCAGGAGCGGATGAAGTAGCAATAGAAATCTTATTCACCCCAGAAGCAACCTTAGAAGAACAATTCATATGCATATGACTAATCTGACCACATTTAAAGAACTTATTTATTTCTTCTTCATAAATACCAAGATGCATTGACCACAAAATATATAGGGAGGGCACGATAGAGATAACTAAGCTCTACTAGCCTGTGACTGGGCTCCTGGTGCTCTAACCCCGCTATCATACTAAGAACGATGGTCACCTGACAACATCAAATAAGGATCACTAGCTGTAGAGTAGGAACCAAAACTATTCCACTTCTTCTTAGACTATTTTCCATCGTCTCTTCCACTTTGCTACTAACATCTACCCTGATTTAATAGAAACACTTCTTATTCTTCCTTTAACCCATCTCTGCTTAATATTTGTTTTCTTTTTCCACTTGTTGCATATACACCACAAGTCTAGAGATGTTCATATCCTTATTTAACAAGGCAGCCTTGCTTTCCAAGATTAACTCATGGGATAACCCTGAGGCAAAGTTTCTCATTTTAGCCTTTATGCTAAACACTAATTTAGGAGCATAATCTGATAGCGGGTGAACCTTTAAGGCATACTCATTTACTGTTATCCTGCCTTGCTTCATATTTAATAATTCCTAAGCCTTCACCTCCCTCAACTCCTGAGAAAAGAAGCAGTCAATAAAGGCACTAAAGAAGTTATCCTACAGTGCAGACTCTATTCTTTCGCCTAAACTTATCCTACTTCTCATACCACTAAAACGCCACATCCTTCAACTGATAAGTAATGAAATCTACAACCTGCACATAAGTAATGTGCATCACATGAATAATCTTTTCCATTACTTCAATGAAATTTTAAAGATATTCTTCAACTTTTGAACCAGTGAAAGTAGGAGGACGCAGCCTTATAAATTGGCCTACTCTAGTAGCTTTGGAGAATGAAGAAACATAAGTAACCCTCTCAGTCTAGGAGACCACCAATTGGTTAGAGCAAATGAATGAATAGGTGAAACTCAACATTAAACATATTAGCTCGAGGTGCCTGAGGAGGGATACAAGAATCGATTGAGCTCCCTAGGGCAATCAGAAGCAAAGACCCTCGATGGAGTCCAGACTTCTAGGTAGGATAAGCTCCATCCACATTGTCCTCAGACGGGATAGAAAATTTGTTGTGAGCATTAGATCTTCTCGAGGATATTATCTGTAAAGAAAACATATGAAAATTAGAGGAGATTAAATACCTTAGACTCTATAGCTTGAAATAGAACAATAAGAAAGGAAAACATTCCTAAATGCCTCAAAGCCTCTCTCTTATAAGTGTGCCATGCTACACACCCATAAATGAGACTCTACTTGACACGGCTTTGTTGGACACCTAATAACACCAAAACTAGACTCTAATACCATCTTC
This sequence comes from Capsicum annuum, assembly GCF_002878395.1. Taxonomy (NCBI): domain Eukaryota; kingdom Viridiplantae; phylum Streptophyta; class Magnoliopsida; order Solanales; family Solanaceae; genus Capsicum; species Capsicum annuum. The sequence continues at coordinate 175,421,838 of NC_061111.1, forward strand.
ATCATGACCCGAACTAGGGCCTAGCCATGATAGGTATCTCAAGTCCCATGTGGACAGGAGATCACCCCCTGCACCTAACCAAACCAAACACATCATCCCCTAAGGTCAAATGAATTTTGAATATATAAAAATATAGCTTGCAACAAGCATATCAAAATTCAAATATTTCTATACTTGACGATCGGTAACTGGCTAAATAATCATCCAACACTGCCCAATACCACAGTAATCAAAACAAAACCTGTTAAACCAAGAACAAAAACTAAATATCAATAAAGTGTCAGGAAATGCCCCCGACTACACCCAATAAATACTCTACTCAGTTTGAGATATAAGGTACCAAAACATGAAATATTGACTTCCCATGTATGGAAGTTCACCACTTTAATGTCAACCTACGAGTTGATCCCGAATAATAATTACTAAGCAGGAGGAGTAGAAGAATAGCTAGTTTCTACATTGCATGGGGATACAACGTTTGAAGATGGTCAGACAATGGAGCGCTAGGCAGAAACTCAGCGATAGGGATAACATAATGACATTATCAATAGTTCAAATCATTCAAAACAAATATACATAATCAAATGCATGCATATATATATATATTAGATATCGGGATAGGAAACAAGGCTTAACATACACTTTACAACTTTAGCATGGATTGTGTATCTCATCTATCATAACATACAAGGCATCTACGGGATATACGAAACAGGCTCTCTACCATTTGGTAGGGGACTAGTGTGTATGGATGCATGAACCAGAGGGTATATATATGTACTATAGGGTACTCGAACCTCTTGATATATCAAGGTGACACAAGCATCAGATCATGTAATAAGATTTTAGAGAATCGAACCTCCTAATCAAATGATATTAATAAGAGGGATTCGAACCACCCGATCATATAGACTCTCATATAAGAAATCGCAGTTTCCAGTATTGGTTTCTCTGACCTCCACATTCATGAAATAGCTACATAATCCTCATTAAAGCCCAATTAATACATTTATCACACAATCTCATTCATTGAACTATATTCCATACTAAGGCATACATTATTGTATTGTCCTACCAACTACACTTGCAAAGTTAACAACATGCCAAAATAATTTCATCACTTGGGGGAAATTCTCAATACCTTTGGTTTAATTTTATAAATTCTCATATTTCTCATAATTAAAAACCAATTTCACAATATGATGTTGGGGTCATAAGCACTTTAAAAGTCACAAGTTTGGGAAAATAACAATTCCCTAGTTCATTCACCATCCCATATACCCACAAGTTCAAAACCATAATTAAAACATAAAAAAATCATATGTAAACCATGGGAAGACATTGTTCAACAACAAGCATTCAAAACCCTCAACCCTTGATTTCGAACCAACATCAAAACCTCATGAACAATACTTTAAAACACATTCTTTTAACAAATTAACAATAAGGGAAGAGTAACATACCTAAAATACCAAGTTTTACGGAAAGAATCCAACCCTTGAGCCCTTTGATGACCTAATTCTTGGAAACCCTAAGTATGGCTACTTGAGAAATTTAAGAGAGCTTTTTGGAAGTGTATGAGTGATTTAAACAATGGTAATAGGGTCCCTAATAGGTTATAGGTCATGGGTAATAATTGGGGTAGAAGCAAAATGTCTAATGTGCCCCTAATGAAATGACTCAAAATTATCGTCAAAGGTTATAAGTCACTACACGACTCGTATAGTCATAATATAGCTCGTCACCATGAGTTGTAGCCAAGATAGTTTCCAAGACACCCATATATTGTTGACCCTACGACTCAACTAGTTCCACTCATAATGGGACCCTACAACTCATAGGGTCTAGTCGTAGTCAACATAGAGCCTAATAGGGTGAGCACTGGACATCCTACGATTTGTACGCAATGACTTGTAAGAATTCATTATGGCTCATTGTTTTCCACTCCTACTCAGAGTAGAACTTAGCTACTAAATTTCTGATTTGGTTACTATTGGGTTCATAGGGCCCGTGAAGACTCCCTACGACTCATACCTCCAAGTCATACTTAGGATAGTAACTCAAGCACCATTCACTAGATACATTACAACTAGGGTCACCTAATCCATCAAGACACTCTACAGCTTGTAGGGTGAGTCGTAGTAAAGACAGTGAGGATAGAATTTTAGAAATTTTTTAAGGACCCAAATCCCGGGGCGTTCACCCCCCTGGAATCATTTTTCCCCTAATAAGGAGTCAAGGAATCCATTAGCACGAATGTAAGACAGGAATGCAATCACAAAACCATTAACAATGTTAGAAAATAAAGAGAGTAAGAAATGCATACCTTAACGATTATCCAACCCGAGGAACAAAAATGTACAATTGCACCTCATGTCCTCTTCAGCTTCCCAAGTAGCTTCTTCCACCCAAAATATTACCTCTAATTTTCCTTAAATATAACCACGTTTATCCACTATGCTTTTAGCTTTGAATATAATACCCAATCATTTAAATCTCCTAGTTCCCTTGCGAAATACATAGATACAAAGTCTGAGTATAACTACATATTTCTTCCATGTCAAAGCCTAACTCAGAGTTCAAGGTGCTAGCATAGGCTATGAGACCCTATACTTTACACCCCTCTAATAACACTACTCCATTTCATCACTATAAGTAAAAAGCCTTAGGTCTTAAGTCAAGGAGAACGAACCACATTACACCACGGTTTGTGTATCTATCAATCACACCACTCACGCTTATCTTTTCTACACCCACTTCATGGATTTCCCACCTTTAATCACTATCACAAAGGTTTCACCACAAGTCCTCTTCTTAACTATTTCACTTACAAAAAGTTCATCTTACTCTTCCAACTTCATCTATGGCCTTATCCAAGTAATCACCCCTAAAATATTCACATCAAGAAAATTCTCTCCCTTTTCTATAGAATTACTACATTTTCATAGGCTCTACCATAGAACTAATAGGAGGGTCACAACAGAACTAGAGTTCAAGCATCAAGGATGGGACGTTTATTTCTCAATTATGACTCCTATTAGTCGTACTACTTAAAGTGAGACCCATAAAATGAGACACAGTACAATAGGAATGAAATACTTTATAGAAACCACCTAGTTCATAAATAGAGGGTCATTCTTGCATATACATAACATAGCATGAGTTCTTCAGATAGGAACAGTGATAAACATGAGTGCATATATCATGTGGCATATAACATGAAGCTGAGACTTATATATATATTCAATAAATAAGACAAGGAATGTCGCTTTAAACTATTTCCTCTCATTCAAAGGACTAAGAATAGTCGCAAGCTTGCATATATAACATCACTTTAGGCTAAAACACGACATAAGATAAATCGACAACAATTAAATGTATCGCTCCTTAGAACCAAGCATAAAGTGACACATGAGTTTATGGATATTGAGCATCATAACATAGAGCTCTAATATTTGGAAGCTTTGATTTTTTAGCACTGTTATTGCTGCTAGGTCAGGGGTTTGAGCATGGACATAAGTTGAATCGAGATCTCAAACCTTATGCATTGGTATAATTTGAACACTTAAGACATTAGTAGGATTTCCTCTTAAATCGGAGTAGGAGAAATTTGCTAGAATAGGAGTAGATTTACCATGACTATTCATTGAAACTTATGATCAGCCTTGGTTCACTATTTCCCCCTCTTTGCTCAAGGTCACCATCCTATACTTGAGGACATAACTTTTCATTAAACCTATAAGTACAACACTCCATACCATAGTGTATCACCATGTACATGCACTAGGTACACATGGAACTTGTTTACTTAAAACCTCATCTAACAAGATGCTACTCGGGGCTCAACATAATCTTATAAACTTAGTACTCTTATCCACCAAACAACTTAACCCTAATTTATCACTTTAACACTGGACCCTTGGTATGTATCACAATTACCCACACTAATATTTCATAGGTTATCAACATATTCTCTTTCACATATCAAATCAAGACTAAAAATTTACTCTCACAAATTTTGCATCACTATCCTTGAGCTAACATTCTTATCTCCACCATTAATATTTAAGCTTCAAACTTAGGGTCTAGAACCAATCATGCACCACCAATGAAATATATCAAATAATATACTAGTCCATCCAATAGAGAAATCAACCTAAAATTCCTTATTTTAACTTAGCTATAGCCCACAAGAAGATTCTTCTTCATAACAACCATATTTGATTATCGATAGTGTATACATATCCGAAGATAGCCATCTATCTTACGCATAAAAAGCATAAGAGAATCCCATGAAGACACACTAGGGTGGATAAAACCTTTTTCAAAAAGATATTTCAACTGCTCCTTAAGCTCTATCAACTTAGATAGAGCCATTCTATAGGGAGGAATAGAAATAAGATGGGTGTCCAGTAGAAGATCAACCCCAAAGTATATTTCCCTATTGGGAGGAATACTAAAAAGATCATCAGGAAACACTTCAGAAATTTCTTAGACATAGGGATAGATTGCAATAAAGAACTTTTAGAATCAGAACCCTTACCCTAATCTAAATAGTATAGTTACCCTATGGAAATCAACTTTCGGACTCAAAGATATGAAATAAACCTTCCTTTAGGTACTAGAGAAATACCTTCCCACTAAATAATTGGTTCAATAGGGAATTGGAAACTAACCCTTTGGGCATACAGTCTATCAAACTAAGATACAAGTGAAGTAAGAGTATAACAAAATTTATCATATTCAGATCTCTCAGTTCTACCAGAGTGTCACAGTAAAATATAGGCACCACACAACTGCTATAAACTTTTCTTAAAATAACAGAGTCACCCACTGGAGTAGCCACCAAAATCAGATCTAAAATACTCTCGGGACCTAACCAAAATTAGCACCCATATAAGGGTCACATAGGAAAGAGTAGACCCTAAATCAAGCAGACAATATATATTAAGAGAGAAAAACTATAACATACCAGTAACTACATCAGGAGATACCTCTAATTCCTGATGGGTGGCAAGAGCATAGAGTTAATTTTAGCCAGTGTCGGTACTAGAAATAACATCCTTTGGTTCTAGAGTTAAAGAAGTAGCCACCTTAAGATTATCATCTCCAATGGAAACACTAGCAAAAAGATAATGTCATTTCATATGACCAGGATGGCCACAGTTAAAGCACAAGTTCCTTTCCTTAGCGTAATAACCTCGGTGAAGCTGATCGTAAAATCTACAAGGAGGATAGGGTGGGGCTGACTGAGCTCCACTAGCCCAAGATTGGGCCTTCTATGACTTAACCCCACTGTTGGCCTGAAAGTAACGATCAGCAAAAGACTTAGGATAAGTAGTACTAATAGTCAGATGGATACTTCCTGAATTCCTCTCCTTAGTCCACTATCCGTCATCTCTACCACTATTTTGTTGATTCGCACCCCACCCTGAATACATAATACTCCTGTTCTGCCACTCTTTTATATTCTTATGTTTTCTTCTCCCATCAATTGAGCTAGACTGGTGTGATAGAGAGGTCACTAACTGGGTTAAAAGATGAATAAAATAATAAAACTCAGAATTAGAAACTTTCCTTAAGGCATCAGGTCATGAGTATCATCAGCCCGAGAAACCCAAGAAAGATAAGTAAAAACTAGTGGAATTTCATGAGGGACAGTACAATCAAGATCAAGCACCCTAGACCGGGTCTGCACTCCATAGACGGGGCGAGTTCCATCCATATTATCCTCAGGTAGCACAGAAGAGTTTCTACGAGCATCAGATCTTTGAGGAGGCATGATTTCAAATGCGATTAACTGAAAGTTAGAGAGTTTTCCATACCTTAGACTTTATAGCCCGAAAAATATAACACAATAAAGGGAGATATTCCTAAATGCATTGTAACCTTTCCTTTATAAGTGTGTCATGCTACATACCCATAAAAGAGACTATAATCGACATAGATTTATGGACACCCAATGACCATGAATCTAGGATCTGATATCAAGCTTGTCACAACCTAAACTAGGGCCTAGTCATGACAAATATCTCAAGTCTACCAAGGACCTGAGACCATCCCCATTAGCCTAGCTAACCAGCACACCATATAACAAGATAGAGATAGATTCCAAACATATAACAAGATAGATAAATTAATAACAAGAGGGATCAAAGAATCCATAACACCATCCACCCATACTACGTCTACAAAATCCTCTAAGAAATCAAATATCAACCTAATTCGGGACATTTCCCTGACCATAGCCCAAATAACCCATAGAAAATAGTCTAAGACATAAATGAAATAAGACCATAAAATGAGGGTTTTTCAGAGAATCGAAGCTCACCACTTCAAGATGACTCATGGACAACCCAAAAATTACCTACCACTATGTAAGGAAAGAGAGGTGTATTCAGATCCTAAATCACGTAGGGATACAACATCCGGAGATGGTTAGCAGGGTGAGCACTAAAATGTAACTCAGGAAAGGTATAAAGTAATCCCATGAACAAAATCAGTCTAAACCCATTAAAAAATAATGCACACAGTCATATACTTATGCATGTAACATTCTGGTATAAGGAACAAGGCATAGCATGAGATATAAATATTATCCTGGACTCTGTAGCTCAAACCGTCATCTAATACCCACAGGCAATATGGGTTTGGCTCTCTCCGTACTGGGAGGGCCTTAGTGCATATTAGCCACAAGAACCGGGGGTATCAAAGAAGACCGAGAAATGCCCTGACCCTATGCCAATCAAGGATACATATATATATAAAAAGTGTGAACTATACATATATATATAAATATATATATATATTTACCGCCATACCAGCAAATGTGTTTTCCAGTGTTTGTCTTTTCTGGGACTTGCACCTTCACGGTGATGCACAAAACGCCTATTAAGCCTAATTAAAACATTTACAAACAACCCATTTATTAAGCAAAGGAATTATTAGTTAAGTCATACACCATAGTTATTGTCATAACATCATACTTGCAAGCTTATATAATTATGTCATTCCAATTCTATCATATTGGGGAATGCCACGACCCCCATAATCTATTAATTCAATTTGGCGAATGCCTCAACCCCAGTAAACTGAGACTTATCAAGTCAATCTAGGGGAATGCCTTGATCTCAGTAAACTATGATTTATATCACAACATAGTCACCAATGCCTTCTAAAGTCATTTGAATTCTATTTAGCAATTTATACAACGCAATAGTTCCAAGAGTGAATTCAATATGCATATATTCGTGTTTCAAAATAAATTTATAAAGTTGGGTTGAGGTTAATATCATTTCCAAACCAAAATTAACAATTTGGGGGAATGCCTAACCCCCATCCCATTCACCCTATCGGATGGGGGTTATATATTCTTATGCCGGGTAGGTAGATTTGTTTCGTGTAGCCCAACACGGAGGATTTTCGATGATTTTCCACTCACCAGCTCTAACCTGCATGGCCGAACATAAAATAGGGATAGTGCCTCACTAAAATATCCATAACTTTTTTACTTTGGACTTCAATTAAAGAATGGTTGGTTGCATCAGAATAAAGATTTGAAGACCTTTAATTTGGTAGGTATTAGGCTAACTAACTCATTATATTCTAGGAGTAATGGTCATTCAAATTTGACCCAAGTAAGAACGTCTACTAAAACTCATCGGTTGGGAAGTTCTCAACTCAACTATGAGCTAGGAGATTTCTATGACCTCAATTCATCTCTAAAGATGTTCCCACACTAAACAAGTGATCTTCATAGTTATATCTATATAGATATTATTGGGTTCGGGTATATACATGTATGAAGGACAGTTTAAATTATAGCTTAAAAGCGTGGGGTATTACAAAAATCATCCCCAAACTATGAAAAATTTAAATTCTAAGGCCTAGTTTATAAATTTCTTGTTAATGGGGAAAAATCTACCTTAAAGATACCAAATACTGAAACGAGTTTTAAAAAAATAAACTATTTGGGAAAATAATTTATTAACACTGTAATTTTTTTTTGCTGTAGTAGCACCGGTCTCTATAGTGGGTGTTTACCAGGTCTGACCATTGATATACCAAAAATTTCACAATTATAATAACACTCCACTATAGCGGTGTGTATGTTGATGTTGGGTGTATTATGTATTCTAGTGTCCCTCTTCCAGCCTGTTTAATCTTGTTTTAAGGATAATTCTATGCTATAATGGAGTATAATGATATAAATGTGTATCAAAGCGTTAAAGAATGTGTTTATAATTTCAACATTGTATTTGAAACAAGTTTTGATTCAATTTGAGAATTTAGAGTTCAACCGAGAAAACTAGTGTAACTAGCTTGAGCTAGGTGTTTTTCTAGTCTATTGTGTTGGGTTATAATGTATTTAAATAAGTTACTAAGGATTTTATTATGTATTTATATGTGAAAAAACTTATTTATAATTCTTGAGGGTCAATTGGATCAAGCCAAGGGTCAAAACAATGAGTTAAAGATCAAAGTGAAATTTGCCTATGCTTAGCTCTTGTTTCTATTTCGTCGTGTTGGATATTGTGTTGTTTTGAGTTCTTAATTTTTATGCTTAATTCTATAGGATGATTTTATAATGTATTATTATTATTATATATTAAGGATATACAAGCTTCAAATCAAGTGGGAACAACTCAAAAAGGTTCAGAATGGTTCAACGAAGGCACAATACGCAGATTGACACACTTTTGGACTCCTGGAATGTCTTGGGCATTTTTTCTTGTAGGAGTGGCCAGTGGACATGTGTAAAACATAAATGGATTCATAAGAGTCCCAAAATATCAACCAATAGGCGCGTGCAGCTCCTAACAACAATTAGCATGCGACGCACACTCATTTCGGCTCTCCCTCGACTTAGAAAAATTCTAAACAACAATTCCAGCAGCACTGTGCGATAAGTGTGCGATGCATGTCCCACTCCACACCTGCTGAAAATTCTTAATCCTTGTCCTAAAAATGTGGGCTTACCCCAAAGTTATAAATACACTTTGTAAATATTTTTTTAATCACTTTTGGACGTCTAGGAAGATTGAGGAGCTACCAAAACATCTTTTTAGGGTTTATACTCCCTTCATTTAGTTTCTTTTATGATTTTTATCATTAATATAAGGCATTGGATGATGAATATGTCCATTAAAGGCTAAAACTCTCTTTCTGGCGTTAAGGCCAAGATCATGACTACTTTTGTTTTGAATTAAGTTTGTTAATTTACTTATCATCATTGGTTGTTTGTTTATGCTTGTTTTAACTATTTTAAGGATTATCTACCATTAGAATACATCAATTTTCAACCTTATCAACTCGGGAGAGATAATATGGCAATAGAACATGGGAAGAAACAAAGTTTGAGTTTTTATTCTTTTATAAAATAAGGAATTAAACTTAGCGTCTGCGACAGGGATATACTTAGATGCTTTACTTGATTCATATGTAGGATTATATTTGTAAAGAACTTAAGTGAAGTATTACATCTCCGCTCTACGATGTAGTTGTAAGGTTTAACTTAGGTAAACGATTAGAGGTTGGGAAACCATGATCATGCAATTAACCCTATGAATCAACAACCAAGATAAGCAAGTTAACGAATGAAGTTCAAAAAACTAGTAGGATTTTTCGTAATCCTTAACACTAGGCTTCTATCAATAGATTATCCTAATTCATTACTTTTCTGCATTAGTTTAGTTTAGTTTTAATTTACAATTCTAAAACTCTATTTGCTATTCTCCTCAATTGGTTAAACTAGAATCGGATAGGCGGTGAACGAAAGTTCCTTAGAGATCGATACTTGGGCTTCCTTGAAGCCACTTTACTACTTGATAAGACCACATATACTTGCGTGTGCACTTGGGCGCTGTCAAGATTTTGGCGTCGTTGTTGGGGACTTGTAACTAGGAAACTATCTTAATTTTAGTTTAGCTATATTGAGTTGTAAATAGTTTTTGTTTTTTAGTTTTTTTTTATTTTTTATTTTATTTCTCTTTCTCACACTCTTCTTGAGATGTTAGCCTTGGATAGATGGTTTTCAAGTGATGATGATTCTATATGGTGTATGGTTATTGGTCAAAGTAGTCATTCTAAAGATATGTATGTTGTCAACCCCTATTTAGTAATGTTTGTAGGCTATACTGAAAGTCATAATTATATAATCTACGGAAATCCAACAGGGCTGAATCAGTCACAAATTCAATTATGGACCAACCAGCAGCAGTTTCAACATCAATAACCAAACATGCAGGCCACAACTCAAAGGAGTAATTTGGAAGAGTTGATGGAACAAATTTTAACATCTCAGAATGAGTTGTTGGCATACATAAAGAACCAAAGAGAGGTCGCAGGACAAGTGACCCCCCAACCAGTTGTAGAGAAAGTTGTTGATAATTTGAGGAAGTCTGAGTACTCAAAAACTAAAATTGTTGAACAGGTTGAGGAGATACCACTGTCACCATATGTACAGTGGCTAAGAAAATAAAAATATGAGAAGGATATTAGCCAATTTGTGGTACAACTTCCACCATATCTATAGTAGCTAAGTAAAGAAAAATATGAGGAAGACATTAGCCAATTTGTGGAGCAAACACAAGAATCTTAGCCACTCGATTGTCATCTTTATTTTAAGACTGAAATTGATAAGGTGAATAAAAGTACGTGTGTAGTAGATAGTATAAATTTTGAAGTAGGATTGGTTAGGCCTCATTCAAAGCACTTTTCTACATTATGTTTAGATAATATCTTGTCTGTGGAATTATTTAAAATATTGGAAAAGTGTGAAGATGAGGAAAAAGAATTCTATATTCTTTATTTTACACTGAACAAGCAAAATAAAAACACACCTCACTTAAAGGCCGAGTGGTTTTCCATGCATAATCCATTACTTGGTTCCTTAGTCTTTGTACCACCTCCCTGTAATTGAGGCAAGAAAATAGATGCGTTGTTATGGGTGAAATTCATATCCTCAAGGTGGAGGAAAAAGCATGATTAGGTCGTGCTGCGACACTAAATTAGGTGCTTCTAGGAAGGCAACCTAGTCTAAGGTATGTTTTATTTTAATTTTCTTTTGTTTTTTTTACTTCACGTTAGTTTTTGTATTTGGTTGAGTCACAGGTTAATAAAAAGTCTGAGTACCATAAACATGAGCTAAGGAACCTGGCAAAGACTGAGTGTGGGGTCCCATAAATCTCCTTTATGTGTGAAGATGCTACTAGCTAGGCCTAGAGGCCTCAGGGGGTATTTTTATCTCTTACTTTTGAATTCAATTTGGGGACAAAGTAGATTTTTAAGTGTGGGATGGGGAAATTGCCAAATTTTCACACAATTTTAAAAAATTTAGGTTAGGAATAAGTGAGATATTCTTGTTGGTGCTATTTTTTATTACATAATGCAAATGGGTTTTTTGAAAAAAGAATGTTAATTGGTGTGAATTACTATTTTTTGAGACTCTTAGGCTCATGTTTATGACTCTTGTACTTATGGCTTAATTTTGAATTTGTGCTATTGTTTGGTTGGGAGTATATGATGATCCTATTGAGTTAAAGCATATTCCATCTGTGAGGTGAGAATTTTGTATATTCCTTGTTGCATGTGATGTCTATAACTTGCCCGGTGTGTGTGTAAAGATAAATAAAGAATGTGGGTTTACGAGATGATTTAGGCATTTCTTTGATATCCTTGTTTTATACCTTCTATTTTCCCTACCCTTTGTGCATAATCCTAGTTAACCCCCATTGGGCCTTTAGCTTTTTCTTTAGTAGCTTCATAAGTAGCCTAATCCCTTCTTTAATAGACCCAATTTGATACAAAAAAACTCCTAGGTACTTTGATAAAAAATTCATTTAGTAAGGAGTTTGAGAAATTGAAAAAGAAAAAGGTGAAATTGATGCCCCAAGGTAATAATTATTAGTGTTTAATTTGACGTGTGATGGATTGATGTAATGTAATTGATAATAAAAATATTTCCATGGTTGATAAAATATAGAAAAATTGATTATTTTGGTAGTAAACTATATGTCCACCAAGTGTTTGTGAAAATGCTTAAAAGAGATGGGGCAAAAACAAAAGGTATGGGTAGATAAAAAAGTGAAATTTGGTTGTTGAAGATTGGCTTTAAATGTATGATGTAGTGTATTAAATCGCTTAGAGAGGTTATCCACTAGTCCCAAATAGTTCCTACCCGTCCCTTATCCTATATTACAACCCAAAAAAGTCTTAATTGATCCTAATCTTTACATTCCAATATTAGTGGAGCATTCCACTAAGGGCAAGCCTATGGTTCATTGTGTGTAACTTGTTAATTCTTTGTGAGAGTGAGCGTCATTTGATTCTTGTACCTATCATGTTATAAATTGCATTACTATGAGTGCTTATGGGTAACTCTTTTGTTATGAGGGCACATGTTTTATGAATATGGGTTATTTTTATGAGTTCTTTGATTGAATTATATTCATGAGTTTTCCACTAGGTGAGTCAATTCTTGAGTCTAGGATGTTTTAGAGTAGTGTTCACGAGCTTTCAATTGTGTAAATAACATGATTAGCGTAGTAACTTGCATTACATGTAGAAATAATAGCACCAGCTTGAGTGTTTTGCATTTAGTAGAAGTGTAGAGTCTCCTTATATGATGAAGATTATAGTTAAGAGTTGTTCGAGGACGAACAAGGTTTTAAGTGTAGAGTGGTGATGTTGGATGTATTTATGCATTCTAGTGTCCTTATTCTAGCCTTTTTAGTCTTGTTTTGAGGATGATTCTATGCTATAATGGTGGATAATGAGATAAATGTATAGTGTCAAATCATGTTTTTATGATGTTAAGAGTGTATTTGAAACAATTTATGATTCAGTTTGAGCATTTAGAGTTCAACTAACAAAACTAGTGTAACTAGCTTGAGCTAGGTGTTTTTCAAGTCTATTGTGTTGGGTTATAATGTGTTTTAATGAGTTACTAAGGTTTTTATTTTGTATTTATATTTTAATCAACTTATTAATAATGCTCAAGGGTCAATTGGATCAAGCCAAGGGTCAAAACAATGAGTTAAATATCAAAGTGAAATTTGCCTATGCTTAGCTCTTGTTTCTATTTCTGCGTGTTGGATGTTGTCTTGTTTTGAGCTCTAAATTGTTATGTTTAATTCTATAGGATACTTTTGGAATGGATTATTATGATATATTAAGGATATACATGCTTCAAATCAAGTGGTAACAACTCAAAAAGACTCAGAATGGCTCAACGAAGGCACAATACGTAGATAGAGGCACTTTTGGACCCCTGGAATGTATTGGGCGTGTGTGGCTAATAGGAATGGCCAATGGACATGTGAAAAATATAAATGGATTCATAAGAGTCCCAAAATATCAATTAATAGGTGTGTGTATCTCCTAACAGCAATTAGCATGTGACGCACACTCATTTCGGTGCTCCCTTGACTTAGAAAAATTCTGAACAACAATTCCAGCAGCACCGTGCGATAAGTATGCGACGCATTCCCCACTCCACACCTGACGAAAAGGCTGAATCCTTGTCCTACACGACATGGGCTTACCCCAAAATTATAAATACACTTTGTAAATATTTTTGATCATGTTCGGATGTCTTGGAAAATTGAGGAGGCTACCACAACATCTTTTTAGGGTTTATATTGCCTTAATTTAGTTTCTTTTATGGTTTTTATCATCAATCCAAGGAATTGGATGATGAATATGTCCATTAAAGGCTAAAAATCCCTTTTCGGGGTTAAGGCCAAAATCATGACTACTTTCGTTTTGAATTAAGTTTGTTAATTTGCCCATCATCATTGGTTGTTTGTTTATTCTTGTTTTAACTATTTTAAGGATTAGCTACCCTTAGAATACACCAATTTTCAACCATGTGAACTCGGGAGAGGGAATAGGGTGATAGAACATAAGAATAAACAAAGTTTGAGTTTTTATTCTTTTAGAAAATAAGGAATTAAACTTAGTGTCTAGGACAGGGATGTACTTAGATGCATTACTTGATTCATATGTAGGATGATATTTGTAAAGAACTTGAGTGAACTATTACATCCCCTCTCAACGATGTAGTTGTAAGGTTTAACCTTGGTAAACTATTAGAGTTTGGGAAACCATGATCATTCAATTAACCCTACGAATCAACAACCAAGATAAGAAAGTTAACAAATGAAGTTCAACAACGTAGTAGGATTGTTCGTAAGTCTTAACCCTAGGCTTTTATCCATATATTGTCCTAAGTCATTACTTTTATGCATTAGTTTAGTTTAGTTTTAATTTACAATTATAAAACTCTATTTTCTACTCTCTTCAATTGGTTAAACTAGAATTGGATAGGCGGTGAACGAAAATCCCTGAGAGATTGATACTTGGGCTTCCTTGAAGCCACTTTACTACTTAATAAGACCACGTACACTTGCATGTGCTCTTGGGTGCTGTAATATGCCTCTACAGCAATGTCGATAGGATAGAATGCCCAATTTCACCTAAAAATCCCATTTTTTAACACATCTTAAACCAAGGACATTCCAAACAATGCCCTTTACATTGATATCAATTTCAGGAGTTATACTTACCCAAATTCTATACTATAAATTCCTATGGGTGTTTTTTATCTTAGATGACTAGAGATAAATAAAACACCACAAAACTCATCCTAATCATTCTTGTATTTCCCTAGACCATAACTTACTCTAATTGCATTTAAAACTAGTCCAATCTAAAATTTATAACTTTAGATTCAAAAAGAATTTTAATATGGGACTTTTAACAAATGGTTCATACAAAACGATGGAAGAGGTTGTTACAATACCAATTTTTCCATTTTTCATCCCTGAATGATCAAACACAAGGAATAGTCTAAAACAAGGGAGAAGAGAATAATTGTATCCTCTAAAAAATGAGAGTACTTGTCCCATATTTCCTTCACAGTTTTTCGGGTAGTTTACTCAATCAAACTATGCTTCCAATGAACCTTAACCAAATAAATTTCCTTTATCCACAATTTTTTAACATCCCAATCTACAATCGTAACTGGTTTTTCCTCATAAGCGAAGTGTTTATCTAAGAGAACTGAGTCCCACTTAATAATGTAGTTTCGATCACAATGGTACCTCTTGAGCATCGAAATATAAAATACTAGATAGACCCCCAGCAACCCCAATAGTAGAGAAAACTCATACATAACTTGACCCACCCTCTTGATAACCACGAAAGGATTAATATATTAATGGTTGAGCTTGCCCCTCTTGTTGGACCTCATGACTCACTTCATAGGAGACACCATAAGAAAAAATTTCTCTCTAACGTTGAAGTCCATATCTCTTACCTTATCATTCTTATATTCTCTCTACCTACTTCGAGCAACCAACAACATAGTTTAAATGAACCTTACTTTCTCTTGGGCCTATTTTAACAAGTAAGTGCCTAAAGTTTTAACATCTCTAGCCTTAATCCATCCAATAAGTGACCTATACTTTATTTCATGCAGTGCCTCGAATGGTTCCATATCAATGCTAGAGTGATAGTTGGTATTATATGAAAACTCACACAATGGACAAAACCAGACCTAATAACCATCAAAAACTTTCACGCAGGCCTTCAACATATCCTCTAGAACCTAAATGATCCTCACTAACTATCCATTAGTTTGAGGATAAAAAGTTGTGCTAAAGGTGTGCTTGGTGCCCAACTCATTAAGCTTTCTGATAAAAATTTAGAAGTGTACTTTACATTTCTATCATAAATAATGATAAGTGGCACCTCATGAAGTCTAGAAATATCCTTGACGTATATTTTAGCTAATTGTTGAGAATTGTAGTCTACCCAAACTTGAAAAAAATGAGTTGATTTCATCAGTCTGTCCACTATCACCCAAATAAAGTCATATTTTTCAAAAGTTTGAGGAAGACCCACTACAAAATTCATAGCTATACGCTCCCATTTCCACATAGGTTTGCGCATCCTATGGAGAAACCCCATGGGTCTTTGCTTTTCATACTTCACCTGTTGATAATTCTAACACTTGGACATATAATTCACAATACCCATCTTCATCCCATGCCACTAATGAAGCTACCTTAAACTGTAGTACATCTTAGTCATACTAGGATTAATAGAATAGTGCGAACCATGGGCTCTAGAAGTTCATCACGAATCAAATCACCAACCCAGGGAACACATAATATTCCCTTGAACAACAACACCCCACTTGCATCAAGGGTGGTGTCCGCTACCTTACCACCCACCACTTTATTTGGGAGTGCATTAAACCTCTTTTACTTAAATTGCTTGGCCTTAACCTGCTCTACAAATACTGACTTTACCTCCATACTGGACAAAAACCCACCCTTGTCTGAGGCCCTAATATGTATGCTCAGAGATGCTACAGTTTTAAAAGCTCTAGCTAAAGGTCACCTTGATACCCTAAAGAACAACAAACTACCCATACTTACCATATTTTGGCTCAATACATTTGCCACCATATTGGCCTTACCTGGATGATACTGAATAGTTACATCAAAATTATTTAATAATTTCACCCACCTTCACTACCTTACATTCAAATCTATTTGAGTAAATATATAATACAGGATACAGTGGCCTGTCAAGATCTCACACTTGACACCATAAAGATAGTGCCTCCAAATCTTGAATGCATACATTACCTCTTCCAACTCTAAGTCATGTGTTAGGTAGTTTCTTTCATGAGTATTCAAATGCCTTAAATCATAAGCAATGATATTCATATCCTGCATCAACATAACACCCAATCTTAAAAGTTAAGCATCACAAAACACTATAAAGTCCTTACTTTTAACTGGTAGCGAAAGGATAGGCGTTGTAGTCAAGAGCGTCTTTAGATTTAAGAAGCTCTCCTTATATTGATATGACCAAATAAATGGGACTTCCTTTTCAATCAACCTTGTCAACTGCATAGCAATGGAGTCAAAGTTCTTGATAATCCTGTGCTAATAACTAGAAAGACCTACAATACTCCTTACCTCAATCACTTAACTATGTCGAGTCTAATTTTTAACTAGTTCTATACTCTAGGGATCTATTGTCACCTCTTATTTTAGAAATTACATGCCCTAAGAAGGCCACTAAATGCAATCAGAAATCACACTTTTATAGCCTATCAAATAGTCATTTCTACCTTAGAATCCCAAAAACTATACGAAGGTAACTTGCATGCTCCTTGTAATTCCCTGAGACTACCCCCTGGACATCACACAGCTCTTAGGACCACAAGTGATCCCAAGTTAACCCTTGTGCTGGCATAGAGCAACTGAATAATATACATAAATCTGAAAGAAATAAGCGGATGAAATGTATTTAGCTAAACATCTTCAAAACAAAACTATTAAAATGATTACAACTCTGGTTACACAAAATAAAACTGAAGTCAAATACATTAACTCTACTGATTTTCTATGAAGCCTTTACTAATATTGACCATAGGTAGCCGGGAAATTACCCCCATCTATCCCAAATCAATATGACTAAATAAAGAAAACAAGATGCTACTCAAACTATGATTAACTCAAGACCTTAAATCAAAAGGATTCATCACCTGCTGACTGGAAGCCGTACACTATCTAATTATGAGGTATGGGCTACAACTGGTACCTATATTATAAGACAATGTAGCACATAGACATATATGTAGATCAGTACTTTTGGAATGTACTGAGCATATGGGGTGAATGCATAAGTAAAAACAATAACTCAATATACTTATAGATTTTCAAATACTACGGGAAAAATGCAAAGGGATGACCTTGAGCTTGAATAAACAATGTTGTGAAATCGTCAGCATGAGTAGTAAAGCATAATGATAAACTTTGTGAGCCACAACACTTAATTCTAAAATCTTTTCTTTTATTATATATTAGGGAGGTTCTTCTAACCAACATACACTATGTGAGCTATCATGGTGTCCAATGTCTTATCCCCCATAGCTAAAAGCTCACGTTGGGGAGAGTCGTCCTTCCCTTGCCATCGGAATAGGACCTAATCTAAAGTGATCACTATCAGTAACTTCATCCATATTGGGAATAAGTTGAGCCTACATTGGCTCGTAGTTCTAGGTCATGTGACCTTTGATGCATACCCAACACGGTGCTAAATACTACTCCCTTATTACTTAGTGCTCATACTGTAGGGAATCCACCTAAAAATAGCATAAGGGTTTATAATGAAAATGAGTTATGCTTCGTTTTTCTTTAAATTGTAATCAAAATAACAAATGTGGATTCCATATCTTAGCTTAGGATAAAAAGATCAATTGTTCTTTAAATCTTGGTATAAAACCATCAAAGAAACTTAAGATCATAGTCTTTTTGAAATCTCAAGCTCATTTTGGTATAATCTTATCAAATAAAACTTAAGGGCATGATTTTCTTGATATCTTCACACTTAAACTTAGGGCTTAAAACCCATGCTTTAAACTCATGATAATTCACAACAAAACTTCATGCTCAATATAAAGCTTGAAATAATTCAACAATCTCAAGTCAAGATTGTGCAATCTCATTCATAATATAAATCTCATAAGTTAAAACATAAACACTTATTGATATACTTATTTATTTAAATCTCGTTATAATCACATGCTTCAAGAATATAGAAACTTGGGTATGAACCCTAATTCAGAACAAGTAAATAGAATCTTAAAATTATACAATTTGGGCACAAGGGTGAAAGGATACCCTTGTTCATAACGCCACATACCTTAATTGGTTTGATTTGAAATTGAAATCTTGACTTGGAAGCCATGGTAATGTTCTTGAATGCTTTTCTTAAACTTCTTGAATTAGAGAACTTAGATTCTTTCTTATCTTGAAGAAGGAGTGATGGAGTTCTTGGTGTTCTTTAGGGGAGGTTAGGGTTTTCTTGCAGAGAAAAAAGTGAATAATGGGACAACTAATGCCCCTTTGGGACTTTAGTTTTGTATTTTCGATGATTTTGGGCGAGGAAAAATAACCCAATTGCCTTTAAATACGAGGATACAAAAGTTGGAAAAATAAGGGAGCATGCGCTGCGGGCTATGGAGCACTGAAATGGAGCTGCACCGTGGACTCATTGCGTGCTACTAATTTTTTGAACTTCCAAACATGCCCTTATGCTCATTCAAAATTTTTGAAACATACCCGAGATGTACCTTTGACACCCGTAATCATAGATCAACTTTAAAATTGGCATTCTAAGGTCGGGAAGGTCAAAAATAAGATCATTAAGGTTTAGGAGCTTTATAATTGACTAAGTCCTAACACTTAGTGAAATATTCTAAGTCTTGGACCCCTCTAACATGCAATAGTGAGCTGAATTGGGCTAGGATTTTGTGGGGTCTTACAATATCCCCCCTTTAGGAACATTCGTCCTCGAATAAGGGTGATTAGATTTAGAGTACTAAGGTAATTGAGATCATACTTTGAACATGCATGACTTGGAATGTGACTTGGAACATGACTGCATAACTGAGTCTGAGCATAATACTTGAACTAAACTGATTTCATGAATATATGTAATGTCATGAGAATAGTTATAAGGCTGATATAGAATAATGAGAGTCAACTTATGAGTAACTATTACCTCAAGCTGGATCTGGTTTCATGAGGAAAAGATGAGAGGTTTAGGAAATGAAAACGCGAAGTATCATAACATCTCTCCTTTGGGATAATTTGTCCCTCGAATAATAGTAATTTGGCTGAAATACTAAGAAAACACTGAGGGTTGACAAAGTGTTTACCAATAGTTGAGGGTAACACATATCTCATTAAAGCACCTGCCAGTTGAGGGTGACTCATTAGTACTTTGGGACACTAGTTTAGTAGATGCACATACCCAGTATTAGTACTAGTGGCACGGCACTAACACCCTTCAAACTGGGGTTACAGGTTGAACCCCGATTAGCGTAGATTGGGGCATATAGATTAGATGATACCTCCCACAGTCTCATTACAGTGTCCATTATAGTTCCAGTCTATGCTTGCCTAACTAAAGTACATAGATTCTTAGTTATTCAGTTATCAAATTTTAGTATTTTATCTTATTGATTATTTTAGTTATATATTTATGCTTGGTCTTGCATTCTCAAATGTTACAGTGTCCATGCATTCATGTTCAGTTATCTCATGCTATACAGTTAGTCTTTATTTCATATGCACAGTACCCCATGTATATCAGCCTAACCTCTTCTCATATACCAGTACATTCAAAGTACTGACCACATACTCTTGTTTACGCTTTGATATCTTATATCATAGGTTCAGATGCACAGTTTCCCAACCGCAGTTACACAACTCAGTGTAATCCAGTAGCCGTAGTGGTGAGTTCTTATCCATCGAGGACATGTTATGTTTATTCAATTATTTCAGAAGTTTAATTCATTCAGTCAGTCTGAGTTAGTTGGGGTCTGTCCCATCAACTCCATAGTAATTTAGAGGCTTTTACACGTTTAGACAATCAGTCAGTTACTTTCAGTCTTTATCAAATATTTCAGATTTATGATTGATTCGTTATTTTAGTATTCAGATTTACATTTCCTTCTCAGTTTATTTTCCACACATGTGTTATGTTTATATTTTATTAAGTACTCACAACCGATACCAGCTTTGGCTTAGCTTGTGGTCACTTATGATTGTAAGCACCATTGTCATGACTATGGGGTAGCATCAATTCGTGAAAATTTATGTCATGACAATTTTGTGATAATAGGGATACAAGAGTGTTTTAAGTTGTGGAATAGAAGTTAGATAGGATAAAAGACCGATTTGGCCTCCCTAAGAATGTGTAGGAAAATTATCCCAGTCACTACAAGTGATGTCACGACACGTGATTTCAGGGTATGAGTTACTGCATGGACTCATAGCCTAGGAAATGACTCAGGGCAACCTTACTGTTAAGGTCACGAGTCACACCCTACGACTGATGACCAGACCTGAGGACTCGTAGGGTCCTAATAGTCATCAAAGCAGAAACAATGGACCATCACACTGGTGGGACCACGAGTCTCTACTTATGATTCGTAATGTATCCCCACGACTCGTGAGGTCCATGTCATGACGTCAATAGAAATTTTTTCCAACTTATTGGTTTGCCTATAACTTCAGTCTTACGACATTTAATGAGACCTTGTGACTCATTAGGTGATTTGTGGCCTGGGCAATAAGCTAAAACCTTAGAAATTTCAGAGGCAAAAATCTGGGGTGTTACATTAACCCCTCCCCCTCCTGTGTCACATCCCAAACTAAGGCCTGGCCATGATGGGTATCTTAAGTCCCCTGTGGAACAAAATTATGCCCTACACCAAACAAAGCCAAATACATAATCCCCCAAGGTCTGATAAATTCCAAACATATAAAAAAATAGCATGCAACAAGCTAAAGAAAATTCAAACATGTCCATAACCGATGACCGGTGTCCATCCAAACAATAGACCAACACCACCAAATATCCACATTAATCTAAACAAAGCCTTCTAAATCAAGAACCAAAACTGAATATCAATAAATTGTCCAGACAGTCCCCCGACTATAACCAAACACAAGCCTAAACGGTGTGAGACACATAAGAGACCAAAACATAAAATGTAGACTTTCCATGTATGGAAGATCACCAGTTTAATGTCAACTCATGAGTTGATCCCCAATCCAAATCACTGAGCAGGAGGAGTAGAAGTATGGCAAATTCCTACATCGCATGGGGATACAACGTTCGAAATAAGCTAGCGGTTGGAGTACTAGCATGAAACTTAGGGATAAGGATAACATAATTACATGATCAATAGTTCAAAATCAATATACATAATCAAATTCATATATATATATCACATGTCATGATAAGGAACAAGGATTAACATGCACTTTAAAACTATAGCTTGGATTGCGTAGCTCAACCGCCATAACATACAAGGCACCCACATGCTATATGGGAACAGATCTCCGCCAGCCTAGTAGGGCCCTAGTGCTTCTCGCTGTACAAACAAGAGGGTATACATATGCACTATAGGGGACTCGAACCTCCCGGCATAGTAAGGTGACATAAGCACTAACTCATATAATAAGATGTAAGGGACTCGAACCTCCCAATCAAATGATATTAATAAGGGGGACTCAAACCATCCGGTCATATAAACCCCCGTCTCGGCAACTGCGGTATCCAGTATTTGTCTCACAGGCCTCTAATTTCACGACTCAACTACAAACCCTCCCCCCACCTCCCCATTAAAGCCCAATTAACTCATTTATCACATGATCTCATTCATTAAGCCATATTTCACATTAAATCCCATTCATTGAACCATATTTCACATTAAGGCATATATTGTTGGTATTGTTATACCAACTACATGGGAATGGTAACAACAACATGCCAAAACAACTTCATCACTTAAGGGAAATTCATAATCACCTATGCTCAATTTTATAAAGTCCCATATTGCTCATAAATAAAAACAAATTTTACAATATGGGGTTATGGTCATAACCACTTCAAAAGTCACAAGTTTGGGAAAATCCCAATTTCCAAGTTTATTCACCATACCCAAGCGCCCACAAGTTCAAAATAATAATTAAAACATAAAAGATATCATATGTAAACTGTGGGAAAATATTGTTCAACAACAAGCATTCAAAATCCTCAACCCTTGATTTCAAACCAACATCAATACCTCATGAACAAAACTTTAAAACACATGCTTTTAGCAAATTAACAATGACAGAAGAGTAACATGCCCGAAATACCAAATTTTAGGATAAGAATCAAACCCTTGAGCCTTTTGAAGACCTACTTCTTGGAAACCCTAAGTATGGCTGCTTAAGATAATTTAAGAGAGCTTTTTGAAAGTGTTTGAGTGAGTTAAAAATTCTAATGGGGTCCCCAATAGCATTTTAGGTCGTGGGTTACAATTGAGGTAGAGGGGAAATGTCCAAAGTGCCTTTAATGAAAATACTGAAAATTGTCATCCAAGATTACGAATTACTATATAACTCGTATAGTCTCATTACTACTCGTCACCCTGCGTCATAACTATGACAGTTTCCAAGACACTACACACTGTTGACTCTATGACTCAAATGATACCATACATAATGGGACCCAATGACTCGTAGGGTCCAGTCATACTCAATACAAAACCCAATTGGGTAAACACTATACATCCTACGATTTGCACCAAAAGACTCGTCACAAGTCCTTATGGCTTATAGTGAGCCACGCGTACTCAGATAAGAACTTAGAAACTAAATTTCTGATTTGGTTACGATTGGATCCATAGGGCATCCGTCAATACTCCCTACAACTCGTATCCCTAAGTCGAACTTAGGATGGTAAATCAAGCACTATTTACTAGACACCTTATGACTAGGGTCACCTGAACCGTCAAGACACTCTACAACTCGTACGGTGAGTCGTAGTAAAGATAATGAGAATAAAATTTCAGAAATTTTCAAGGACAAAAAACCTGGGGCAATACATACTCCCCCCTTGGGATCATTCATTCTCTAATGATAGGACAAGGCATTTATTATTAAGATTTTACTCCACATGCCACAACTCTTACCTTTAACAAAGTCAAAAAATAAAGATGGCAAGGAAATCACCATTTCCTTTAACAAAGTCAGAAAACAAAGATGTTAAGAAATACACATACCTCAAGCACGATTAACTGGAACGAAAAAAAATGGATACTTGGACTTCATTTCCTCCTCGGATTTCCAAATAGCTTCCTCAACCTTTTGGTTCCTTCAAAAAACCTTTACCTATGCCATATCCTTGGTCCACAACCGATGGACTTGTCGATCCAAAATCTCACTCGGACTTCCTCATAAGACAAGGAATCTGAGATACCCACCTCCTCCAAAGGAACATCCATCAAAGTATCACTCATGAACTTTTTCAACATCCAAACGTGAAACACCAAATGAATGGATCTCAATCTAGAAGGAAAATCCAATTCGTAAGAGACATTACCAACTCTCTTCAAAACCAAGTACGGACCAACATAACGAGGACTGAGTTTTCCCTTCTAACCAAATCTCCTAACTCCCTTCATGGGGGAAACCTTTAGGAACACTAAATCACCAACACTAAACTCTAATTATATTTGTCTTACATCTGCATAGTAGTTTTGCTAGCTTCACCTTCACCTTCACCATCGATTGGAGAACCAAATCAGGGCCAAACAACTTATTTTCCGTAACCTCAAACCACCCAATTAGAGATCTACACATCCTACCATTTAAGTCCTCAAACGGAGCCATACCAATGCTAGAGTGATAACTGTTGTTGTAGACAAATTCTATAAGTGGCAGATTAGCAACCCAACCACCCCCAAAATCAAATACACAAACCCGAATCATTTAGTCCAAAACCTAAATTGTCCTTTCCGCTTGCCCATCCTTATGTGAGTGGAAAGTGGTACTACGGATCACCTTAGTACGCAAGCCTTGCTGGAATGACCTCCAAAAGTGAGATGAGAACTGAGTACCCCAATCACATAAGATGGAGACTGGAGTACCATGAAACTTCACGATATCCTCGATGAACAACTTATCATAATCCTCAGAAGAGAAATTAGTCCTTACAAGTAAGAAGTGAGCAGAATTAGTTATCCTATCCATGATGACCTAAATCAAATCAAATTACAGGTGAGACCTCAGAAGACCAATAAACAAATCCATATTAATTATCTCCCATTTCCACACCAGTAATTCAATCTTTTGAGTCAACCCACTGGGCCTCAAGTGCGCCACCTTTAAATGTTGACACATCATGCACTTAGCCACAAAATTGGCCAAATCCTACTTTATATTATTCCACCAATAAATCTCTTTAAGATCGTGATACATCTTCATTAAACCAGGATGATTATTACAATATGACTTAAGAGATTAGGTCAGAATTCTTCCTTGCAACCCATCAACATTGGGAACACATAATCTATCTTTGTACTACAGGATACCATCACCACCAATCAAAAAAATTATCACCTTATGACTACCTTCATCATTCTTTATTTGCATTAAGATAGGATCCACTATTTGTTTTTCCTTTACCTCAGCACTGAGAAATAACTTCTCCACCTCTTGAACAATCGTACCACCATCCTCAGAATCCAAGAGATAGACTTCTATAGTATCCAAACAATGAATATTTTTGAACAAATCCATCTTCTCCTCATCCACATAAGAAAAGCTTCTTCCCATGGAAAACTTGTTAAGAGCATCAATAACCACATTAGCTTCAGCTATATAATAGTGAAGACTCATGTCATAGTCCTTTAATAACTCAAGTTACCTCTTTTTCCTGAGATTCAATCTTTATAGATAAACACGTATTACAGGATCCTATGATAAAAATAAATATCAATATGGACCACATACAAAAAATGCCGCTAGATCTTTAATGCAAACACCACAACTAATAATTCTAAATAATGGGTTGGATAATTCTTCTCAAGAACTTTCAAATGCCTATAAGCATACGCAACCACATTGCAATGATGTATCAACATATATCCTAATCCCACCTAAGACGCATCATAATAGACAACAAAATAGGTAGTGCCCTCAGGTAGAGTCAAGAATGGAGCTGAAGGTAATTTATCCTTCAGATGCTTGAAACTACCCTCGCAAGCATTAGACCATAAGAATTTCACCTTCTTCTGAGTCAACTTAGTCAACGGACGTAATAGAAGAGAAAATTTCCACAAACCTTCAATAGTAGTCGGTTAAACCAAAGAAGCTCCGAATATCAGATGGAATCGTGGGTCTAGGCCACTTTTTAACTACCGCAACCTTCTATGGATCCACTATGATCCCTTCACAAGAAAAATTATAACCCAAGTAACTCACAATATTCATCCAGAACTCATACATAGAGAATTTAACATTTAACTGCTACTCCTTAAGGGTCTGTATCATAATGGGGAGGTGATTAATTCACCTCACTCTTGGAAAACACCAAAATATCATCAATAAAGACAACAAAAAACAAGTTTAATAACTGCCAGAAAACCCAATTCATGAGATCCATATATGTGGCTGGAGCATTGGTCAAACTAATAGGCATCAAAAAAAAACTCATAATGACTATATCGAGTTCGAAAAGTACTCTTAGGGATATCCGCCTTCACCTTTTTCTAAGTTAACTTTGTCAAAGTGTCTACAATAGAAGAGAAACTCTCTATAAACCTTCTATTATAGCCGGCTGAACCCAAGAAGCTCTAAATATCGGATGGGGTCGTGGGTCTAGGCCACTTTTTAACTACCACAACCTTTTATAGATCCACCATGATCCCTTCCCTAGAAATAAAATGACCCAAATAAGTCACAGCATTCAACCAGAACTCATACTTAAAGAATTTAGCATATAACTTCTACTTATTAAGGGTATGTATCATAATGTGGAGGTTATCAACATGATCCACCTCACTCTTGGAATACACCAAAATATCGTCAATAAAGACTATGAAAAAAAAGTCCAAGAACTGATAGAAAACCCAATTTATAAGATCTATAAATGCGGCCGGAGCATTGGTCAAACCAAAAGACATCACCAAAAACTCAAATGACCATACCGAGTTTGAAAAGCAATCTTAGGGATATCCGCCTCCCTAATATTTAACTTATGGTATCAAGATCAATCTATGAAAAGAATTTAGCACCTTAAAGCCGATCAAACAAATCATCAATCCTGAGAGGAGATAGTTTTTATTCATGGTTACTTTATTCAATTGGCAGTAATTAATACACGTCTAAAGGGAGCCATATTTTTACACACGAAGAGCATGGGAGCTCCCTACGAAGACACATTAGGATGGATAAAACCGTTAGCCAGAAGATCTTTAAACTGCTTCTTGAGTTCCTTCATCTCAGTTGGAGCCAGCCTATAAGGAGGGATAGAAATAGGAAGAGTGTCCGAAAGAAGATCAATCTCAAAATCAATTTCCCTATTAGGTGGACATTAAGAAGATCATCAGGAAACACCTTAAGAAATTCACATACCATAGGAACAGTCTACAAAGAAGGACCTTTGGATTTAGAATCCTTAACATGTACTAAGTGATAGAGTCACCATTTAAAAACTAATTTTTGGGATCTAAGATACGAGATAACCTTCCCTTAGGCACTAGGGAACTACCTTTCCATTTAATTATCGGCTCATTTGGGAAATAGAAACTGATCCTTTGGGTCCAACAATCAAGAGATGCATAGCATGAATATAACCAATCCATTCTTAAAATCACATCAAAGTCTGACATGTCCAACTCTATTAGATCCACCAAGGTATCCCTAACATGGACCGACATCACATAACCCTTATAGACCCTTCTAGCCACAATAGAGTCACCCACTGGGGTGGAAATCGAAAGGGGTCTGAATTACACACAGGATCAAAATAAAAATGGATAGCCACAGAAGGGTTCATATAAGAGAGAGTAGACCCTGGATCAAGAAGGCAATATACATCATGAGAGCAAAGCTTAAGCATACCAGTAATAATATCATAGGACGCCACAAAATTATAGAAGATAGCAAGAGCATACAAAATATTTTGACCAGTGTCGAAGCCAGAAATAAAAGTAGCACCCTCTAGTGCAGGAGCGGATGAACTAGCAATAGGGATCTTATTAACCCCAGAAGCAACCTTAGAAGAACAATCCATGTGAATATGAACAATCTGACCACATTTAAAGAACTTGTTCCTCCCTTCTTCCCAAATACAAAGATGCACTGACCATAAAATCTATAGGGAGGGTAAAATGGAGATGACTAAGCTCTACTAGCCTGTGACTGGGCTCCTGGTGCTCTAAACCCGCTGTCATACTAAGAATGATGGTCACCTGACAACTTCAGATAAGGACCACTAGGCGTAGAGTAAGAACCAAAATTGTTCCACTTCTTCTTAGACTATTTTTCACCGTCTCTTCCACTTTGCTGCTAACATCTACCTTAATTTGAATAGAAAAACTTCTTATTCTTCCTTTAACTTATCTCTGCTTAATTTTTCTTTTCTTCTTCCGTTTGTTGCATATACACCATAAGTTTAGAGATGTTCATGTCCTTGTTCAACAAAGCAGCCTTGCTTTCCAAGATTAACTCATGGGATAACCCTGAGGCAAACTTTCTCATCCTAGCCTTTATACTAAACACTAATTCAAGAGCATCATGTGATAGCTGATAAAACTTTAAGGCATACTCATTGACTGCTATCCTGCATTGATTCAGATTCACCAATTCCTCAGCCTTCGCCTTGCTCAACTCCTGAGGAAAGAAGCAATCAATAAAGGAACTAAAGAAGTCATCCTATAGCGCAGACGTAATATCCTTTCCACTAGACTGGTCCCACTTCTCATACCACTAAAATGCAACATCCTTCAATTGATAAGCAATGAAATTTTACAATATGCACATAAGTAACGTGCATCACATGAATAATCTTTTCCATCTCTTCAATAAAATTTTATAGATATTTCTCAACTTTAGAACTAGTGAAAGTAGGAGAACGCAGCCTCATAAATTAGCCTACTCTAGTAGCTTTGGAGAATGGAGAAACATAAGTAACCCTCTTAGTCTGTAAGCCCACCAATTGGTTAGAGAAAATGAATCAATAAGTGAAACTAATATTAAACATATTAGCTCAAGATGCCTGAGAAGCGATACGAGAATCGGTGGAGCTCCTTGGGAAATCAGGAGCAGAGACCCTTGATGGAGTCTAGACTTCTGGGTATGATAAGCTCCATCCACATTGTCCTCAGACGGGAAAAAAATTGTTGTGAGCATTAGATTTTCTAGAAGACATCATCTGTAAAGCAAACATATCAAAATTAGAGGAGATTAAAGACCTTAGACTCTATAGCTTGAAATAGAACAATAAGAAAGGAAAACATTCCTAAATGCCTCATAGCCTCTCTCTTATAAGTGTGGCGTGCTACACATCCATAAATGAGACTCTACTTGATACGGATTTGTTGGACACCTAATAACACCAAAACTAGACTCTAATACCATCTTTGTCACAACCCGAACTAGGGGCCTAGCCATGATGGGAATCTGAAGTCCCATGTGGGTTGGAGATCACCCCCTGCACCTAACCAAACCAAACACATCATTCCCTAAGGTCAGATGAATTCTAAATATATAAAAAGATAGCTTGCAACAAGCATAAGGAAATTCAAACATTTCTATAACTGACGATCGGTAACTGGCTAAATAATTATCCAACACTACCCAATACCACATTAATCAAAACAATGCCTTTTAAACCGAGAACAAAAACTAAATATCAATAAAGTGTCAGGAAATGCCCCCGACTACCCCCAATAAATAGTCTAAATAGTTTGAGACATAAGACACCAAAATATGAAATGCTGACTTTCGATGTATGGAAGTTCACCACTTTAATGTCAACCTATGAGTTGATCCCAAATCATAATTACTGAGTAGGAGGAGTAGAAGAATAACTAGTTTCTATATTGCGTAGGGATACAACATTCAAAGATTGTCAACCATTGGACCGCTAGCATGAAACTCGGCAATAGGAATAACATAATGACATGATCAATGGTTCAAAATCATTCAAAACAAATATACATAATCGAATGTACATATATATATATATATATATATATATTAGATAACGGGATAGGAAACAAGGCATAACATACACTTTAGAACTTTAGCTTGGATTGTGTACCTCAACCATCATAACATACAAGGAACCCACGGGCTATACGGAATAGGCTCTCCCCCAGTTGGTAGGGCACTAGTGTGTGTGGCTGCACGAATCAGAGTGGATATATATGTACTATAAGGTACTCGAACCTCTTGATATATCAAGGTGACATGAGCATCAAATCATGTAATAAGATTTTAGGGACTCGAACCTCCCAATCAAATGATATTAATAAGGGGGTCTCAAACCACCTGGTCATATAGACTCTCATATCAGAAATTGCAGTTTCTATTATTGGTTTCTCGGACCTCCACATTCATGAAACAGCAAAATAATCCTCATTAATGACCAATTAACACATTTATCTCCTAATTCCATTCATTGAACCATATTCCACATTAAGGCATACATTATTGTATCATCATACCAACTACACTTGCAAGTTAACAACATGCAAAAATAATTTCATCACTTGGGGGAAATTCTCAATACCTTTGGTTTAATTTTACAAATTCTCACATTTCTCATAATTAAAAACCAATTTCATAATATGATGTTGGGTTCATAAGGAGTTCAAAAGTCACAAGTTTGGGAAAATAACAATTCCCTATTTCATTCACCATCCCATGTACCCACAAGTTCAAAACCATAATTAAAATATAAAAAAAATCATATGTAAACCATGGGAAGACATTGTTCAACAGCAAGCATTCAAAAACCTCAACCCTTGATTTCAAACCAACATCAATACCTCATGAACAATACTTTAAAACACATACTTTTAATAAATTAACAATAAGGGAAGAGTAACATGCCTAAAATACAAAGTTTTACGGAAAGAATCCAACCTTTGAGTCCTTTGATGGCCTACTTCTTGGAAGTATGGCAGCTTGAGAAAATTTAAGAGAGCTTTTTGGAAGTGTATGAGTGATTTAAACAATGGTAGTAGGGTCCCTAATAGGGTTATAGGTCTTGGATTGTAATTGGGGTAGAAGAAAAATATCTAATGTGCCCCTAATAAAATGACTGAAAATTATTATCAAAGGTTATAAGTTACTACATGACTCGTATAGTCATATTACGTCACGTCACTATGAGTTGCAGCCAAGACAGTTTCCAGGACACCCACACATTGTCGACCCTATGACTCAACTAGTACAACTCATAATGGGACCCTACCACTCATAGGGTCTAGTCAGAGTCAACATAGAACCTAATAGGGTGAGCACTGGACATCCTACGATTTGTACGCAATGACTTGTAACAAGTCATTATGGCTCACAGTTTGCCACTCCTACTCAGAGTAGAACTTAGCTATTAAATTTCTAATTGGGTTACTATTGGGTCAATAGGGCCCGTGAAGACTCCCTACAACGCGTACCCCCAAGTCATACTCAGGATAGTAACTCAAGCACCATTCACTGGATACATTACAACTAGGGTCACCTGATCCATCAAGAAACTCTACAACTTATAGGGTGAGTCGTAGTCAAGATAGTGAGGATAAAATTTTAGAAATTTTTCAAGGACCAAAATCCAAGGGCATTTACCCCCCTGGAATCATTTTTCCCCTAATAAGGAGTCAAGCAATCCATTAGCACGAATGTAAGACAGGAATGCAATCACAAAACCATTACCAATGTTAGAAAATAAAGAGAGTAGGAAACACATACCTTGATTATTATCCAACCCGAGGAACAAAAATGGATAATTGGACCTCATGTCCTCTTCATCTTCCCAAGTAGCTTCTTTCACCCAAAAATATTACCTCTAATTTTCCTTAAATATAACCACGTTTATCAACTATGCTTTCTGCTATGAATATAACACCCCATCATTTCAATCTCCTAATTCCCCTGCGAAATACATAACTACAAAGTCTGAGTATAACTACATATTTCTTCCATGTCAAAGCCTAACTCAGAGTTCAAGGTGCTAGCATAGGCTATGACACCCTATACTTTACACCCCTCTAATAACACTACTCCATTTAATCACTATAAGTAAAAATCCTCAGGTCTTAAATCAAGGAGAACTAACCACATAACACCACGGTTTGTGTATCTATCAATCACACCACTCACGCCTATCTTTTCTACACCACTTCATGGATTTCCTAACTTTAACCACTATCACAAAGGTTTCACCACATGTCATCTTCTTAACTATTTCACATACAAAAAAGTTCATCTTACTCTTCTACTTTTATCTGTGGCCTTATCCGAGTAATAACCCCTAAAATTTTCACATCAAGAACATTTTCTCCTTTATCTATAGCATTACTACATTTCCATAGCCACTACCATACAACCAATAGGAGGGTCACTACGGAACTAGAGTACAAGAATCAAGGATGGGAGGGTTATTTCTCAATTATGACTCCTATTAGTCATACTACTTAAAGTGACACCCATAAAATGAGAAACAGTACAATAGGAATGAAATACTTTATAGAAACCACCTAGTTCATAAATAGAGGGTCATTCTGCCATATACATAACATAGCATAAGTTCTTTAGACTGGTACAGTGATAAACATGATTGCATAAATCATGGGGAATATAACATGAAGCTGAGACTTATATATATATATATATATATATATATATATTTAATATATAAGACAAGGAATGTCGCTTTAAACTGTTGCCTCTCATTCAAAAGACTAAGAATGGTCGCAAACTTGCATATATAGCATCACTTTAGGCTAAAACACGACATAAAATAAATCGACAGCAATTTAATGTATCGCTTCTTAGAACCAAGAATAAAGTGACCCATGAATTTATGGATCATGAGCATCATAACATAGAGCTCTAATATTTGGAAGCTTTGATTTTTTAGAACTATTATTGCTACTAGGTCAGGGGTTGGAGCATGGACATAAGTTGAATTGAGAACTAAGACCTCATGCATTGGCATAATTTGAAAACTTAAAACATTAGTAGGATTTCCTCTTAAATCAGAGTAGGAGAAATTTGCTAGAATAAGAGTAGATTTACATTGACTCTTCATTGAAACTTAAGATCAGCCATGGTTCACCATTTCCCCATCTTGGCTCAAGGTCACCATCCTATATTTGAGGACATAACTTTTCATTAAACCTATAAGTACAACACTCCATACCATAGTGTATCACCGTGTTCATGCACTAGGTACACATGGCACTTGTATACTTAAAACCTAATCTAACAAAATGCTACCGGGGCTCAACATAATCTTATAAACTTAGTACTCTTATCTACCTAATAACTTAACCCTAATTTATCACTTCAACACTAGACCCTTGGTATGTATCACAATTACCCACACTAATATTTCATCGGTTATCAACATATTCTCTTTCACATATCAAATCAAGACTAAAAATTTACTCTCACAAATTTTTCATCTCTATCCTTAATCTAACATTCTTATCTCCACCATCAATATCTAAGATTCAAACTTAGGGTCTAGAACCAATCACGCACCACTAATGAAGTATGTCGAATAATACACTAGTCCATCCAATAGAGAAATCAACCAAAAATTCCTTATTTTAACTTAGCTGTAGCCCACAAGCAGATTCTTCTTCATAACAACCATATTTGATTATTGATAGTCTATACATATCTGAAGAGACCTATCTATCTTATGCATGAAAAGCATAGGATCATCCCACGAAGACATACTAGAGTGGATAAAACCTTTTTCAAAAAGATTTTTTAACTGCTCCTTAAGCTCCATCAACTTAGCTATAGTCATTCTATAGGGAGGAATAGAAATAAGATAGGTGTCCAGTAGAAGATCAACCCCAAAGTCTATTTCCCTAATGGGAGAAATACTATAAGGGGTCACATAGGAAAGAGTAGACCTCGAATCAAGCAGACAATATACATTACGAGAGAAAAACTATAACATACCAGTAACTACATCAGGAGATGCCTCTAATTCCTGATGGGTGGCAAGAGCATAGAGTCAATTTTAGCCAGTACCGGTACTAGAAATAACATCCTTTGGTTCTAGAGTTAAAGAAGTAGCAATCTTAAGATTATCATCTCCAATGGAAACACTAGCGAAAAGATAATGTCATTTCATATGACCAGGCTGCCCACAGTTAAAGCACAAGTTCCTCCCCTTAGCGTAATAACCACGGTGAAGCTGATCGTAAAATCTACAAGGAGGATAGGGTGGGGCTGACTTAGCTCCACTAGCCCAAGATTGGGCTTCCTATGACTTAACCCCACAGTTGGCCTGAAAGTAATGATCACCAAAAGACTTAGGATAAGGAGTACTAATAGTCAGATGGTCACTTCCTGAATTCCTCTCCTTAGTCCACTATCCCTCATCTTTACCACTATTTTGTTTATTCGCACCCTGCCCTAAATACCTAATCCTCCTATTCTGCCACTCTTTTATATTTTTATATTTTCTTCTCACATTAATTGAGCTAGACTAGTGTGATAGAGAGGTCACTAACTGGGTCAAAAGATGAATAAAATAATAGAACTCGGCATTAGAAACTTTCCCTAAAGCATCAGGGCATGAATATAATCAGCTCAAGAAACCCAAGAAATACTAGTAAAAACCAGAGGAATTTCATGAAGGGCAGTACAATCAAGAGCAGGGACCCTAGACTGGGTCTGCACTCCATAGATGAGGCGAGTTCCATCCATATTATCCTCAGGTAGCATAGAATACTTTCTACGAGCATCAAATATTTGAGGAGCCATGATCTGAAATGCGATTAACTAAAATTTAGAGAGTTTTCCATACCTTAGACTTTATAGCCAAAAAAATATAACACAATAAAGGGAGACATTCCTAAATGAATTGTAACCTTTCCCTTATAAGTGTGTCATGCTACATACCCATAAAAGAGACTATACTCGACATGGCTTTATGGATACCTAATGACCATGAACCTAGGATCTGATATCAAGTTTGTCAAGACCCAAATTAGGGCCTAGTCGTTACAAATATCTCAAGTCTGCCAAGGACCAGAGACCACCCCCATTAGCCTAGCCAACCAGCACACTATATAACTAGTAAAGAATGAGTTCTAAAAATATAACAAGATAGAGATGGATTCCAAACATATAACAAGTTAGATAAATCAATAACAAGAGGGATCAAAGAATCCATAACACCATCCACCCATACTACGTCTACAAAATCCTCTAAGAAATCAAATATCAACCTAATTTGAGACATGCCCTTGACCATAGCCATCATATCTGGCTAGAACCTGAACTTTCTGCCTTGTCTGCGATGGTTTAGGCGACGGTCCTTTGCTATCTCAATGGTCCATCGATCCTGACCATCACACCTGGACAGAAGGTAGGTTCATAACCTTAGTCGCAATGGCTTGGTCGATGGTCTATTGCTAGCTTGACGGTCCATCGGCTTGACCGTCGCTTATGGGCAGTTCCTGCAGTTCTCTATAAAACGATCATAACTTTTTACTCTAATATCAGATTTGGACGAAATTGGTATCGTCGGAGAGCTAATTCAATTTCCCACATGGTAAAAAAGTTAAAATTCGGGAAATTCTATATGATTTAAACATTATTCACTTAGAAAGTCATCACTAACTCTTTTGGAGACTAGATTTGACTTAAAGAAAGATCGGGGTATTATACAGACAGTTAATCCATGACTCTTATCAGTATACTTACATATTACTAACAATGATTAGCACTACTAGTTATGTAACAATGTTCAGTCTAGTTCAGTATATCCCAGTATCAGTTTTAGCTAAGTTAGGAGTAGGATTTAGCAATGAACGAACATTAGGGATGAGGGCTCACCTAATTATAAAGAATGTGACCCTTAGTATCAATCCTCGAGTTCCAGAACTATGCAGCTAGAATAGGTTAAAGATGTCTACCTGTCAGCTGAGGGTTGACAAAGTGTTTACCTATAGTTGAGGGTAACACATATCTCATTAAAACACCTACCAGTTGAAGGTGACTCATTAGTACTTTGGGCCACTAGTTTAGTAGATGCACATACCCAGTATTAGTACCAGTGGCACGGTACTGACACTCTTCAAAATGGGGTTACAGGTTAGACCTTGATTATCTTAGATTGGAGCATATAGATTAGATGATACCTCCTACAGTCTCATTACAGTGTTCAGTATAGTTCCATTCTAGGCTTGCATGACTAAATTACACAGATTCTTAGTTATTCAATTATCAAATTTTAGTATTTCATCTTACAGATTATTTTAGATATATGTTTATGCTTGGTCTTGCATTCTCAAATGTTACAGTGTCCATGCATTTATGTTCAGTTATCTCATGCTATACAGTTAGTCTTTATTTCATATGCACAGTACCCCATGTAGATCAGCCTAACCTCTTCTCATATACCAGTACATTCAAAGTACTGACCGCATACTATTCTTAGATCGATGATGTCTTATATCATAGGTTCAGATGCACAGTTTCCTGATCGCAGTTAGACAGCTCAGAGTAATCCAGTAGCCGTAGTGGTGAGTTCTCATCCATTGAGGACATGTTATGTTTATTCAATTATTTCAGTAGTTTAATTTATTCATCTAGTCGGAGTAGTTGGGGGTCTATCCCATCAACTCCATAGTAATTTAGAGGCTTTTACACGTTTAGACAATCAGTCAGTTACTTTCAGTCTTTATCAAATGTTTTAGATTTTTATGATTGATTCGGTATTTCAGTATTTAGATTTACATTTCCTTCTCAGTTTATTTTCTACACATATTTTATGTTTATATTTTATTTAGTACTCACAGCCGATACTAGCTCTGGGTTAGCTTGTGGTCACTTATGATTGTAAGCACCATTGTCATGACTATGGGGTAGCCTCGAGTCGTGAAAATTTATGTCATGACAATTTAGTGATAAAAGGGATACAAGAGTGTTTTAAGTTGTGGAATAGAAGTTGGATAGGATAAAAGACCAATTTGCCCTCACTAAGCATGTGTAGGAAAATTATCCCAGTCACTATGGGTGACATCACAACTCGTGACATCTGGGTATGAGTTACTGCATAGACTCATAGCCTAGGCATTGACTCAGGGCAACCTTACTATTAAGGTCACATGTCACACCCTACGACTGATGACCAGACTGAGGACTCATAGGGTCCTAATAGTCGTCATAGCAAAAAAATAGACCATCACACAGGTGGGACTACGAGTCTCTTCTTATGATTCATAATGTCTCCCTATGATTCGTGAGGTCCATGTCATGAAGTCAATTGAAATTTTGTCCAACTTACTGGTTTGCCTATGACTTAAGTCTTATGACTTGTAATGAGACCTTGCGACTCATTAGGTGAGTTGTGGCCTACCCAATGAGCTAAAACCTTAGAAACTTCAGAGGAAAAAATCAGGGGTGTTACATTAATCCCTCCCCCCTCCCGTGTCGCATCCCAAACCAGGGCCTGGCCATGATGGGTATCTCAAGTCCTCCGTGGAACGAAAATCACCTCTACACCTAAGAAAGTCAAATACATAATCCCCCAAGGTCAGATGAATTCCGAACATATAAAAAAATAGTATGCAACTAGCTAAAGAAAATTCAAACATGTCTATAACCAATGACCAGTGTCCGACCAAACAATCAACCACCACCACCCAATATCCATATTAATCTAAACAAAGCCTTCTTAATCAAGAACCAAAACTGAATATCAATAAATTGTAGAGACAGTCCCCCGACTATAACCAAAAAACAAGCCTAAACTGTCTGAGACACATAAGACTCCAAAACATAAAATGTAGACTTTCCATGTATAGAAGATCACCAGTTTAATGTCAACTCACGAGTTGATCTCCAATCCTAATCACTGAGCAGGTGGAGTGGAAGTATGATAATTCCTGCATCGCGTAGGGATACAACGTCCGAAATAAGCTAGCGGTTGGAGCATTAGCATGAAACTTAGGGATAAGGATAACATAATTACATGATCAATAGTTCAAAATCATTCAAAACCAATATACATAATCAAATTCATATATATATATATATATCACATGTCGTGATAGGGAAAAAGTCTTAACATGCACGTTAAAACTATAGCTTGGATTGTGTAGCTCAACCGCTATAACACACAAGCCACCCACATGCTATATAGGAACAGATCTCTGCCAGCCTAGTAGAGCCCTAGTGCTTCTCGTTGTACGAGCATGAGGGTATAAATATGCACTATAGGGAACTCGAACCTCCCGGCATATTAAGGTGACATAAGGACTAAATCATATAATAAGATGTAAGGGACTCGAACCTCCTAATCAAATGATATTAATAAGGGGGACTCAATCCATCCGGTCATATAAACCCCCATGTCGGCAACTGCGGTATCCAAGTATTTGTCTCACAGGCCTCCAATTTCATGACTCAACTATAGAACCCCCCTCCCCAACCTCCCTATTAAAGCCTAATTAACACTTTTATCATATGATCCCATTTATTAAACCATATTTCACATTAAGTCCCATTCATTGAACCATATTTCACATTAAGGCATACATTGTTGTATCATTATACCAACTACACAGGTAAGGTAACAACAACATGCCAAAACAATTTCATCACTTAATGGAAATTCACAATCCCCTATGTTCAATTTTACAAAGTCCCATATTTCTCATAAATAAAAACCAATTTTACAATATGGTGTTGGGGTCATAACCACTTCAAAAGTCACAGGTTTTGGAAAATCCCAATTCCCAAGTTCATTCAACATACCCAAGCGCCCACAAGTTCAAAACAATAATTAAAACATAAAAAATATCATATGTAAACTATGGGAAAACATTGTTCAACAACAAGCATTCAAAACCCTCAACCCTTGATTTCAAACCAACATCAATACCTCATGTACAAAACATTAAAACATATGCTTTAAGCAAATTAACAATGACAGAAGAGTAACATGCCTAAAGTACCAAGTTTTAGGATAAGAATCCAACCCTTGAGCATTTAGATGACCTACTTCTTGGAAACCCTAAGTACGACTGCTTGAGATAATTTAAGAGAGATTTTTAAAAGGGTTTGAGTGAGTTAAAAATTCAAATGGGGTCCCCAATAGCATTTTAGGTCATGGGTTACAATTTAGGTAGAGGGGAAATGTCCAAATCGCCCTTAATGAAAAGACTGAAAATTATCATCTAAGATTTTGAGTTACTATACGACTCGTATAGTCTAATGATGACTCGTCACCCTGCGTCATAGCTAAGACAGTTTCCAAGACACTACACACTGTTGACTCTATGACTCAAATGGTACCACTCATAATGGGACCCAACGACTCATAGTGTCCAGTTATAGTCAACACAAAACCCAATTGGGTAAACACTGGACATCCTACAATTTGCACCAAAAGACTCGTCACAAGTCCTTATGGCTTATAGTGAGCCACGCATACTTAGTTAAGCACTTAAAAACTAAATTTCTTAGTTGGTTACGATTGGATCCATAGGACATCCGTCAAGACTCCCTACAACTCGAATCCTTAGGTCGAACTCAGGATGGTAACTCAAGCACCATTTACTAGACACCTTACGACTAGGCTCACCTGAACTGTCAAGACACCCTACAACTCGTACAGCGACTCATAGTAAAGATAATGAGAATAAAATTTTAGAAATTTTTCAAGGACAAAAAACCTGGGGCATTACATACTCCCCCGTTTGGATCATTCATTCTCTAATGATAGGACAAGGTATTTATTAATAAGATCTTACTCCACATGCCACTACTCTTACCTATAACAAAGTCAAAAAAAATGGCAAGGAAATCACCATTTCCTTTAACAAAGTCCGAAAACAAAGATGTTAAGAAATACACATACCTTAAGTACGATTATCTGGAATGAAAAAAAATGGATACTTGGACTTCATTTCCTCCTTGGATTTCTAAATAGCATCCTCAACCTTTTGGTTCCTTCAAAAAACCTTTACCGATGCCACATCCTTGGTCCACACAGATGGACTTGTCGATCCAAAATCTCACTGGGACTTTCTTATAAGACAAGGAATCTGAGATACCCACCTCCTCTAAAGGAACATCCATCAAAGGATCACTCATGAACTTTCTCTACATCCAAACG
Organism: Capsicum annuum; assembly: GCF_002878395.1. Lineage (NCBI taxonomy): Eukaryota > Viridiplantae > Streptophyta > Magnoliopsida > Solanales > Solanaceae > Capsicum > Capsicum annuum. The sequence goes on from NC_061111.1 coordinate 175,461,588, forward strand.
TTAAATACTAGATGAATGGATCTCAATCTAGAAGGAAACTCTAATTCGTAAGAGAAATTACCAACCCTCTTCAAAACCAAGTACGGACCAACATAACATTACAGATTTTTCCCTTCTTACCAAATCTCCTAACTCCCTTCATGGGGGACACCTTTAGGAACACTAAATCACCAACACTAAACTCTAATTCTATTTGCCCTACATCTGTATAGGAGTTTTACCAACTTTTGGAGGCTTTAAGGATATGTCAAATCACCTTCACCTTCACCTTCACCATGGATTTGTGAAACAAATCAGGGCAAATAACTTATTTTCAGTAACCTTAAACCACCCAATCAGATATCTACACATCCTACCATATAAGGCCTCAAACGGAGCCATACCAATGCTAGAGTGATAACTGTCGTTGTAGACAAATTTTGTGAGTGGCAGATTAGCAACCCAACCACCCCCAAAATCAAATACACAAGCCCGAAGCATATATTTCAAGACCTAAATTGTCCTTTCCGCTTGCCCATCCATATGTAGGTGGAAAGTGGTACTACGGATCACCTTAGTACCCAAGCCTCACTGGAATGACCTCCAAAATTAATATGCGAACTGAGTACCCCGATCAAATAAGATGGAGACTGGTGTACCATAAAACTTCACGATATCCTCAATGAACAACTTATCATAATCCTCAGAAGAGAAATTAGTCCTTACAAGTAAGAAGTGAGCATACTTAGTTATCCTATCCATGATGACGTAAATCAAATGAAATTACAGGTGAGACCTCGAAAGACCGATAAACAAATCCATATTATTTATCTCCCATTTCCACACCAGCAATTCAATCTTTTGAGACAACCCACTGGGTCTCAAGTGCTCCACCTTTACATGCTGACACATCATGCACTTAGCCACAAAATTGGCCAAATCCTGCTTTATATTATTCAACCAATAAATCTCTTTAAGATCATGATACATCTTCATTGAACCAGGATGAATAGTATAATATTACTTAAGAGGTTAGGCCAAAATTCTTCCTTGCAACCCATCAACATCGGGAACACATAATCTATCTTTGTACTGCAGGATACCATCACCACTAATCTCAAAATTTATCACCTTATGACAACCTTCATCATTCTTTATTATCATCAAGATAGGATTCACTATTTGGTTTTCCATTACCACAGCACTGAGAGATGACTTCGCCACCTCTTGAACAATCACACCACCATCCTCAGAATCCAAGAGATGGACTTCTATATTAGCTAAACAATGAATATTCTTCAACAAATCCATCTTCTCCTCATCCACATAAGAAAATCTTCTACCTATAGACAACCTTCTAAGAGAATCAATAACCGCATTAGCTTCAGCTATATCATAGTAAAGACTTATGTCATAGTCCTTTAACAACTCAAGTCACCTCTTTTGCTTGAGATTCAATCTTTATAGATAAACACGTATTGCAAGATCCTATGATCAAAATAAATATCAATATGGACCCCATACAAATAATGCCTCTTGATCTTTAATGCAAACACCACAACTAACAATTCCAAATAATGGGTTAGATAATTCTTCTCAAGAACTTTCAACTGCCTAGAATCATAAGCAACCACCTTGCAATGATGTATCAACATATAGCCTAATGCCACCTAGGACGCATCATAATAGACAACAAAATAGGCAGTGCCGTCAGGTAAAGTAGAGAATGGAGCTGAAGTTAATTTATCCTTTAGATTCTTGAAACTACCCTCACAAGCATTAGACCATAAGAATTTTACCTTTTTCTGATCAACTTAGTCAACAGAGTCATAATAGAAGAGAAAATTTCCACAAACCTTCTATAGTAGCCGGTTAAACCAAAGAAGCTCCAATATCAGATGGAGTCATGGGTCTAGGCCACTTTTTAACTACCACACCCTTCTATGGATCTACCATGATCCCTTCACTAGAAAAATTATGACCCAAATAACTCACAATATTCAACCAAAAGTCATACATAGAGAATTTAGCATTTAACTACTACTCCTTAAGTGTCTGCATCATAATAGGGAGGTGATCAATTCGCCTCACTCTTGGAAAACACTAAAATATCATCAATAAAGACAACAAAAAACAAGTCTAAGAACTGCCAGAAAACCCAATTCATAAGATCTATAGTTATGGTTGGAGCATTGGTCAAACTAAAAGACATCACCAAAAACTCAAAATGACTATATTGAGTTCGAAAAGCACTCTTAGGGATATCCGTCTTCACCTTCTTCTAAGTTAACTTAGTCAAAGTGGCTATAATATAAGAGAAACTCTCTACAAACCTTCTATAGTAGACGGCTGAACCCAAGGAGCTCCAAATATCATATGGAGTCGTGGGTCTAGGCCACTTTTTAACTACCACATCCATTTATAGATCCACCGTGATCCCTTCCCTAGAAATGACATGACCCAAATAAGTCACAGCATTCAACTAGAACTCATACTTAGAGAATTTAGCATATAACTGTTACTCGTAAAGGGTATGTATCATAATGTGGAGGTGATCGACTTGATCCACCTTACTCTTGGAATACACCAAAATATCGTCAATAAAGACTATGAAAAACAAGTCCAAGAACTGACAGAAAACCCAATTCATAAGATCTATAAATGTGGCCTGAGCATTGGTCAAACCAAAAGACATCACCAAAAACTCAAAATGACCATACCGAGTTTGAAAAGCAGTCTTAGGGATATCTGCCTCCCTAATATTCAACTCATGGTATCAAGATCAATCTAGGAAAAGAATTTAGCACCTTAAAGTTGATCAAACAAATCATCAATCCTTGTAAGGGATACTTTTTCTGTATGGTTACTTTATTCAGTTGGCAGTAATTAATACACGTAAAAAGGGAGCCATTTTTGTACACACAAACAGCATGGGTGCTCCCTAAGGAGAAACATTAGGCCGAATAAAACCCTTAGCCAGGAGATCTTTAAACTCCACCTTGAGTTCCTTCATCTCATTTGGAGCCAGCCTATTAGGAGGGATAGAAATAGAAAGAGTGTCCGGAAGAAGATCAATCTTAAAATCAATTTCCCTATTTGGTGGACACAAGAAAGATCATCAGGAAACACCTTAAGAAATTCACATACCATAAGAATAGTCTACAAAGAAGGACCTTTCGATTTAGCATCCTTAACATGTACTAAGTGATAGAGTCACCATTTAGAAACTAATTTCGGGATCTAAGATACTAGACAACCTTTTCTTAGTCACTAGGGAACTACCATTCCATTCAATTATCGGCTCATTTGGGAAATAGAAACTAACCCTTCGGATCCGACAATCAAGAGATGCATAGCACCAATACAACAAATCCATCCTCAAAATCACATCAAAGTCTAACATGTCCAACTCTATTAGATCCACCAAAGTATCCCTACCATGGACCGACATCACATAACCCCTATAGACCCTTCTAGCCATAATGGAGTCTCCCATTGGGCTAGAAATCAAAAGGGGTCTAAATTGCACACAAGATCAAAACCAAAATGGATAGCCACAGAAGGGTTCATATAAGAGAGAGTAGACCCTGGATCAAGAAGGAAATATAAATCATGAGAGAAAAGTTTAAGCATACCAATAATAATATCGGGGGATGCCACAGAATCCTAGCATATAGCAAGAGCATACAAAAGGTTTCGACCAGTGTTGGAGCCAGAAATAAAAGTAGCACCCCATAGTGCAGGAGCGGATCAAGTAGTAATAGGAATCTTAATCTCCCCAGAAGTAACCTTGGAAGAACAATCCATATGCATATGACTAATTGACTACATTTAAAGAAGTTGTTCCTCCCTTCTTCACAAATACCAAAATGCACTGACCACAAAATCTATAAGGAGAGTAGATGGAGATTACTAAGATCTACTAGCCTATGACTGGACTCCTGGTGCTCTAAACCCGCTATTATACTAAGAACAATGGTCACCTGACAACTTCAGTTAAGTACCACTAGCCGTAGAATATAAACCAAAATTGTTCCACTTTTTCTTAGACTACTTTCCACTGTCTCTTCCACTTTGCTGCAAACATATACCCTAATTTGAATAGAAAAACTTCTTATTCTTCCTTTAACTCAACTCTACTTAATTTTTCTTTTCTTCGTCCTCTTGTTGCATATCCACCATAAGTCTAGAGATTTTCATATACTTGTTCAACAAGGTAGCCTTGCTTTCCAAGATTAACTCATGGGATAACCCTGAGGCAAAATTTCTCATTCTAGCCATTATACTAAACTCTAATTCAGGAGCACAATGTGATAGCTAATGAAACTTTAAGGCATACTCATTTACTGTTATCCTGCCTTGCTTTAGATTCACCAATTCCTCATCCTTCATCTCCCTCAAATCTTGAGGAAAGAAGCAATCAATAAAGGCACTAAAGAAGTCATCCTACAGTGCAGACTCAATATCCTTTCCCCTAGACTGGTCCAACTTCTCATACAACTAAAATGCCACATCCTTCAACTTATAAGCAATGAAATCTACAACCTGCACATAAGTAACGTGTATCACTTGAATAATCTTTTCCATCTCTTCAATGAAATTTTAAAGATATTCCTTAACTTTAGAATCAGTGGAACTAGGAGGACGCAGCCTCATAAATTGGCCTACTCTAGTAGCTTTCGAGAATGGAGAAACATAAGTAACCCTCTTAGTTTGGGAGGCCACCAATTGGTTAGAGCAAATGAATCAATAGGTGAAACTCAACATTAAACATATTAGCTCAAGGTACCTGAAGAGGGATATGAGAATTGGTGGAGCTCCCTAGGGCAATCAAAAGTAGAGACCCTCAATGGAGTCCATACTTCTGGGTAGGATTAGCTCCATCCATATTGTCCTCAGATGGGACAGAAAAGTTGTTGTGAGCATTAGATCTTCTGGAAGACATCATCTGTAAAGCAAACAAATGAAAATTAGAGGAGATTAAAAATCTTAGACTCTATAGCTTGAAATTGAACAGTAAGAAAGAAAAACATTCCTAAATGCATCATAGCCTCTCTCTTATAAGTGTGGCATTCTACACACCCATAAATGAGACTCTACTTGACACGGCTTTGTTGGACACCTAATAACACTAAAACTAGACTCTAATACCATCTTTGTCACAACTCGAACTAAGGCCTAGCCATGATGGGTATCTCAAGACCCATGTGGACCGAAGATCACCCCCTACACCTAACAAAACAAAACACATCATCCCCTAAGGTCAGATGAATTCTGAATATATAAAAAGATAGCTTGAAAGAAGCATAAGGAAATTCAAACATTTCTATAACTGACGATTGGTAACTGGCTAAATAATTATCCAACACTGCCCAATACCACAGTAATCAAAACAAAACCTTTTAAACCAAGAACAAAAACTAAATATCAATAAAGTGTCAGGAAATGCCCCCTACTACACCCAATAAATATTCTAAATAGTTTGACACATAAGACACCAAAATATGAAATGTTGACTTCCGATGTATGGAAGTTCACCACTTTAATGTCAACCTACAAGTTGATCCCGAATTATAATTACTGAGCAGGAGGAGTAGAAGAATTGCCAGTTTCTACATTACGTAGGGATACAATGTTCGAAGATGGTCAGCCGTTGGAGCGCTAGCATGAAACTCAGCGATAGGGATAGTATAATGAGATGATCAACAGTTCAAAATCATTCAAAAAAAATATACATAATCAAAAGCATATATATATATATATTATATAACGGAATAGGAAATAAGGCTTAACGGACACTTTAAAACTTTAGCTTGGATTGTGTAGCTCAACCATCATAACATACAAGGCACCCACGGGCTATACAGAACAGGCTCTCCCCCAGTTGGTAGGGCACCTGTGCGTGTAGCTGCACGAACCATAGGGTATATATGTACTATAGGGTGCTCGAACCTCTTGATATATCAAGGTAACGCGAGCATCAAATCATGTAATGAGATTGTAGGGACTGGAACCTCCCAATCAAATGATATCATAAGGGGGAATCGAACCACCCAGTCATATATACTCTCATATCATAAATCACAGTTTCCAGTATTGGTTTGTCGGACCTCCACATTCATGAAACAGCTACATAATCCTCATTAAAGCCCAATTAACACATTTATCACACAATCCCATTCATTGAACTATATTCCATATTAAGGCATACATTATTGTATCATCATATCTACTACACTCTCAAGTTAACAACATGCAAAAATAATTTAATCACTTGGAGGGAATTCTCAATACCTTTGGTTTAATTTTACAAATTCTCACATTTCCAATAATTAAAAACCAATTTCACAATATGATGTTGAGGTCATAAGAATTTCAAAAGTCACAAGTTTAGGAAAAAAACAATTCCCTAGTTCATTCACCATCCCATGTACCCACAAGTTCAAAATCATAATTAAAACATAAAAAAATCATATGTAAACCATGGGAAGACATTGTTCAATAACAGGCATTCAAAACCCTCAACCCTTGATTTTGAACCAACATCAATACCTCGTGAATAATACTTTAAAACATATGCTTTTAACAAATTAACAATAAAGGAAGAGTAACATGCCTAAAATACCATGTTTTACGGAAAGAATCAAACCCTTAAGCCCTTTGATGACCTACTTCTTGAAAACCCTAAGTATGGCAGCCTGAGAAAATTTAAGAGAGCTTTTTGGAAGTGTATGAGTAATTTAAACAATGGTAATAGGGTCTCTAATAGGGTTATAGTTCATGGGTTATAATTCGGGTAGAAGCGAAATGTCTAATATGCCCCTAATGATATGACTGAAAATTATCGTCTAAGGTTATAAGTCACTACACGACTCGTATAGTCATATTACGGCTCATCACCATGAGTTGTAGCCAAGATAGTTTCCAGGACACCCACACATTGTTGACCCTACGACTAAACTAGTACCATCATAATGGGACCCTACAACTCATAGGGTCTAGTTGTGGTTAACATAGAACCTAATAGGGTGAGCATTGGACATCCTACAATTTGTATGCAATGACCTGTAACAAGTCATTATGGCTCATAGTTTGCCACTCCTACTCAGAGTAGAACTTAGCTACTAAAATTTTGATTTGGTTACTATTGGGACCATAGGGCTCGTGAAGACTCCCTACAACTCATACCCCCAAGTCATACTCATGATAGTAACTCAAGCACCATTCACTGGACACATTACAACTAGGGTCACCTGATCCATCAAGACACTCTACAACTTGTAGGGTGAGTCGCAGTCAAGAAAGTGAGGATAAAATTTTAGAAATTTTTCAAGGAGCAAAATCCTGGGGCGTTCACCCCCCTAGAATCATTTTTCCCCTAATAAGGAGTCAAGGAATCCATTAGCATAAATGTAAGACAGGAATGCAATAACACAAAACCATTAACAATTTTAGAAAATAAAGAGAGTAGGAAATGCATACCTTAATAATTATCCAACCCGAGGAACAAGAATGGATAATTTGACCTCATGTCCTCTTCAGCTTCACAACTAGCTTCCTCCACCCAAAATATTACCTCTAATTTTCCTTAAATATAACCACGTTTATCCCCTATGCTTTTAGCTATGAATATAACACCCTATTATTTCAATCTCCTAATTCCCCTGGGAAATACATAGCTACAATGTCTGAGTATAACTACATATTTCTTCCATGTCAAAGCCTAACTCAGAGTTCAAGGTGCTAGCATAGGCTATGAGACCCTATACTTTACACCCCTCTAATAACACTACTCCATTTCATAACTATAAGTAAAAAGCCTCAGGCCTTAAATCAAGGAGAACTAACCATATAACACCATAGTTTGTGTATCTATCAATCACACCACTCACGCCTATCTTTTCTACTCCTACTTCATGGATCTCCAAACTTTAATCACTGTCATAGAGGTTTCACCATATGTCCTCTTCTTAAATATTTCACTTACAAAAAGTTCATCTTACTCTTCCACCATTATCTATGTCCTTATCCGAGTAATCACCCCCAAAATTTTCACATAAAAAACATTCTCTCCCATATCTATAGCATTACTACATTTCCATAGCCACTACCATACAACTAATAGGAGGGTCACTATGGAACAAGAGTACAAGCATCAAGGATGGGAGGGTTATTTCTCAATTATGAATCCTATTAGTCGTACTAGTTAAAGTGAGACCTATTAAATGAGGCATAGTACAATAGGAATGAAATACTTTATAGAAAACACCTAGTTCATAAATAGAGGGTCATTATGGCATAAACATAACATAGAATAAGTTCTTCAGAATGGCACAGTGATAAACATGAGTGCATATATCATGGGGCATATAACATAAAGCTGAGACTTATATATATATTCAATAAATAAGACAAGGAATGTCACTTTAAACTATTGCCTCTTATTCAAAGGACTAAGAATGGTCGCAAGCTTGCATATATAACATCACTTTAGGCTAAAACACGACATAAGATGAATCGATAGCAAATAATTTTATCGCTCCATAGAACCAAGCATAAAGTGACACATGATTTTATAGATCATGAGCATCATAACATTGAGCTCTAATATTTGGAAGCTTTGATTTTTTAGAACCATTATTGCAGCTAGGCCAGGGGTTGGAGCATGGACATAAGTTGAATCGAGAACTCAGCCCTCATGCATTGGCACAATTTGAAAACTTAAGATATTAATAGGATTTTCTCTTAAATCAGAGTAGTATGAATTTTCTAGAATAAGAGTAGATTTACATTGACTCTTCATTGAAACTTAAGATCAGCCTTGGTTCACCATTTCCCCATCTTGGCTCAAGGTCACCATCCTATACTTGAGGACATAACTTTTCATTAAACCTATAAGTACAACACTCCATACCATAGTGTATCACCTTATACATGCACTAGGTACACATGGCACTTATATACTTAAAACCTTATCAAACAAAATTCTACTCGGGGCTCAACATAATCTTATAAACTTAGTACTCTTATCCACCTAATAACTTAACCCTAATTTATCACTTCAACACTAGATCCTTGGTAAATATCACAATTAGCCACACTAATATTTCATAGGTTATCAACATATTCTCTTTCACATATCAAATCAAGACTATAAATTTACTCTCACAAATTTTGCATCACTATCCTTGATTTAACATTCTTATCTCCACCATCAATATCTAAGCTTTAAACTTAGGGTGTAGAACCAAGCACGCACCACCAATGAAATATCTCAAATAATATACTAGTCCATCCAATAGAGAAATTAACCTAAAATTCCTTATTTTAACTTAGCTATAGCCCACATGCAAATTCTTCTTCATAACAACTATATTTGATTATCGATAGTCTATACATATCCAAAGAGACCCATCTATCTTATGCATGAAAAGAACAGGAGCATCCCACGAAGACACACTAGGATGGATAAAACCTTTTTCAGGAAGATCTTTTAACTGCTCCTTAAGCTCCATCAACTTAGCTAGAGCCATTCTATAGGGAGGAATAGAAATAAAATGGGTGTCCAGTAGAAGATCAACCCCAAAGTCTATTTCCCTATTGGGAGGAATACTGAAAAGATCATCAGGAAACACTTTAGAAATTTCTGAGCCATAGGGATAGATTGGAATAAAGGACTTTTAGAATCAGAACCCTTACCCCAATCTAAATGGTGTAGACACCCCATGGAAATCAACTTTCAGACTCAAAGATATGAAATAAACCTTCCTTTAGGTACTAGAGAAATACCTTCCCACTCAATCATTAGTTCACTAGGGAATTGGAAACTAATCCTTTGGATCGTACAGTCTATCAAAATAAGATACGAGTGAAGCCAATCCATCCCCCAAGAGTACCACAAAATTTAGCATATCCAGATCTCTCAGTTCCACCAGAGTGTCACAGTGAAAGATAGGCACCACACTACTCCTATAAACTTTTCTTGAAATAATAGAGTCACCCACTGGAGTAGCCATCAAAAAGAGATCTAAAATACTCTCAGGACCTAACCAAAATGAGCACCCATATAAGGGGTCACATAGGAAAGAGTAGAACCCGAATCAAGCAGAAAATATACATTACGAGAGAAAAACTATAACATACCAGTAACTACATCAGGAGATACCTCTAATTCCTGATGGGTGGCAAGAGCATAGAGTCAATTTTAGCCAGTGCCTGTACTAGAAATAACATCCTATGGTTCTAGAGTTAAAGAAGTAGCAATCTTAAGATTATCATCTCCAATGGAAACACTAGCGAAAAGATAATGTCATTTCATATGACAAGGCTGCCCACAGTTAAAGCACAAGTTCCTCCCCTTAGCGTAATAACCACGGTGAAGCTGATCGTAGAATCTACAAGAAGGATAGGGTGGGGCTGACTGAGCTCCACTATACTAAGATTGGGCTTCCTATGACTTAACCCCACTGTTGGACTAAAAGTAACGATCACCAAAAGACTTAGGATAAGGAGTACTAATAGTCAGGTGGACACTTCCTGAATTCCTCTCCTTAGTCCATTATCCCTCATCTCTACCACTATTTTGCTGATTCCCACCCCGCCCTAAATACTTGATACTCCTATTCTGACACTCTTTTATATTTTTATATTTTCTTATCCCATCAATTGAGCTAGACTGGTGTTATAGAGAGGTCACTAACTGGGTTAAAAGATAAATAAAATAATAGAACTCAACATTAGAAACTTCCCCTAAGGCATCAGGGCATGAGTATCATTAGCCCGAGAAACCAAAAAAAGACTAGTTGAAACTAGTAAAATTTCATGAGGGGTAGTACAATCAAGAGTAGGGACCCTAGACCAGGTCTGCATTCTATAGACGGGGCGAGTTCCATCCATATTATACTCAGGTAGCATAGAAGAGTGTCTACGAGGATCAGATCTTTGAGGAGGCATGATCTGAAATGCGATTAACCAAAAGTTAGAGAGTTTTCCATACCTTAGACTTTATAGCCCAAAAAATATAACACAATAAAGTGAGACATTCCTAAATGCATTATAACATCTCCCTTATAAGTGTGTTATAATATATACCCATAAAAGAGACTATACTTGACATGGCTTTATGGATACCCAATGATCATGAACCTAGGATCTGATATCAAGCTTTTCACGACCCAAACTAGGTCCTAGTCATGACAAATATCTCAAGTCTGCCAAGGACCAAAGACCACCCCCATTAGGCTAGCCAACTAGTACACCATATAACTAGCGAAGGATGAGTTCTAAAAATATAACAAGATAGAGATAGATTCCAAACATATAACAAGATAGATAAATCAATAACAAGAGGAATCAAAGAATCCATAACACTATCCACCCATACTACGTCTACAAAATCCTCTAAGAAATTAAATATCATCCTAATTCGAGACATGCCCCTGACCATAGCCCATATAACCCATAGAAAATAGTCTAAGACATAAATAAAATAAGACCATAAAATGAGGGTCTTTCAGAGAATCGAAGCTCACTACTTCAAGATGACTCATGGAAAGCCCAGAAATTACCTACCATTGCATAAGGAAAGAGAAGTGTATTCAGATCCTAAATCACATAGGGATACAATATCCCTAGATGGTTAGCAGGGTTAGCACTAAAATGTAACTTAGGGAAGGTACAAAGTAATCCCATGATCAAAATCAGTTCAAAACCATTGAAAAATAATGCACACAATCATATACTTATGTATGTAACATTCTGGTATAGGGAACAAGGCATAGCATGAGATTTAAAACATTATCCTGGACTCTGTAGCTCAACCCATCATCTAGCACCCACAGGCTATATGGGTTCGGCTTTCTCCTTGCTGAGAGGGTCCTAGTGCATATTAGCTGCATAAACTGAGGGTATCAAAGAAAATTGAGAAATACCCTAACCCTATGCCATTCAAGAATACATATATATATAAAGTGTGAACTATACATATATATATATTTTCCGCCCCACCGACAAATTTGTTTTCTAGTGTTTGTCTTTTCTGGGACTTACACCTTCACGGTGAGCCACAAAACCCCTATTAAGCCTAATTAAAACATTTACAAACAACCCATTTATTAAGAAAATTAATTACCCGTTAAGTCATACACCATAGTTATTGTCATAACATTATACTTGTGAGATTATATAATAATGTCATTCCAATTCTATCATGTTGGAGAATACCACGACCCTCGTAATTTATCAATTCAATTTGGGGAATGCCTCAACCCTAGTAAACTGAGATTTATAAAGTCAATCTAGGGGAATGCTTCGATCTCTATAAACTATGATTTATGTCAAAACATGGCCACCAATGCCTTCTAAAATCATTTGTATTCTATTTAGAAATTTATGTAGCGCAATAGTTCCAAGAGTGAATTCAATATGCATATATTTGTGTTTCAAAATAAAATTATAAAGTTGGGCTGAGGTTAATATCATTTCAAAACCAAAATTAACAATTTGGGTGAATGCCTCGCCCCCATCCCATTCACCATACCCATACCCCCTAGCGGATTTCAAAATACATAAATAAAGCATAAACACATGCATTATAACCATGAAAATCTAATTCAAATAACCATTATTACAAAACCGTCAACCCAAATTAATTCCACATTTGAATCTATATGAATAAGAATGAAACCCATGCCATTATAGAAAACAAGTTTAAGGGAAGGGATTACATGTATGAGATATCAAGGATTATGGCGAAGAAACCAATCTTTTGACCCTCAGGTGCTAAATCCCTTGAAAACCCTAGTTGTTCTTGACTTGGGGATTTTGAGAGAAGAATAATGTTTATGTCATGATAATTTTGTGATAATATGGCTACAAAAGTGTTTTAAGTCATATTAATAGAAGTTAGATGGGAGAAAAGATCAATTTTTCCTTACTGAGAACGTGCAGGTAAACTATCTACAGTCATTACAGATCATGACACATGGCATTTGGGTATGAGTCACTGCCTGAACTTAACGTTTGGGCAGTGACTCAGGGAAACCTTACTGCTAAGGTCACAAGTCACACCCTACAACTTGTGACTAGACCTAATAACTCATAGGGTCCTAGTCATCATCAGAGTAGAAATAATGGACAATCATACTGGTGGGACCATGAATGTCTCCTTATGAATCATAATGTCTCCCTATGACTCGTGAGGTCCATGTTGTGATGTCAAGAGAAAATTTGGCCAACTTACTGGTTTACCTACGACTTGTAATGAGACCTTACGACTAATTAGGTGAGTCATAGCCTAGGCAGTAAGCTCAAAACTCAAAAATTTTGGAGGCAAAAATCTAGGGTGTTACACACTATAAGGGCATACCACCCCCTTTCACTCTAAGGTTACATGACTACAACTACTTTCTTTACTCAAAAGTCTCCTTCACTCTAACTTCAAACTTATGAATTTATATTTCTAGCTCTGGGATTATTTAACTACTTATAGCTTATGACACTCTGAATAAAAGAATATCATAAGATGGCAACTTGTCCTAATATTTAGCTACTATACTTCCTGTTATATGTGACATCTGCAAAAAAGTTTTTAAAGAGGTCTAAATGCACATATCACCTTAACTCTCAAATGTAAAGATAGTAGTACACGCTATAAATTAATAGACTATGATGTGATAATGGGTTGCCCTCAAGTTCTTATGCAACTTTGTAACTTTTTAATGACTCAAATGGTAAAGATCTTATTGTTAGGAATCAATGCATTTGCACTTGTATCACCTTGATAATGAGACATATCCAGTAGAATTAGAGTTAGGTAGAAATCTAAATAACTTCCTTATGGACAATACTATTGCATGATGTGGAGTATGAAAGAATGAGAAATATTTCCTAAACGTCGGTAGCCTCCTGATTATAAGTGTGGTGCACAACATACCCATAAGCAAGACTCTACTATGCACGGCTTTATAGATTTCCTAGGATTCTGAAATATGCTTTGATACCAAGTTTGACATGACCCAAGAGGTGGGCTTGGCCATGACAGGCATTCCAAACTAATGAAGGCCCAAGATGACCCCTTAGCATTATATCATAAGCATAGTCATAAATAAAGCTACGAGAATAGACCAATAAGATATGAAGTTTAACATGAAGGATAAGAATATCCAAATTTTAAAATACAAAGTAAAACATATGTCTAAATTAGCCGACAAATCCGTTAACATTAAGAGTGAAAACTCCTAAGCCGGAATATGGTCCCGGCTATACCATATAGCAAGAGAAAAATGAAAATATGGATGAAAAAACCAAGTGGCTTTTGCATGATAGAGGAATCACAACTTGGTACTAGTTATCCCAAGAGAGAGGGAGTGAGAGTCCTAGAGCTGGATAGAACCATGGAAAATGCTTTTGAACCTATATCATGAAATGATGTAGCATTCGAGTATGGTCTGTATAATGAGTACTAACGTGAAACATAGGGAAAGGGGCCAAAGCAATTTATTTAATAGTTTAGAAAACTCAAAACTCAAACCTATCATAGAAAAAATAAGAAATAATTGACTTAAAATATAAAAGAAATCTTATCACTTGAAAAAATTTAATTCTGAACTATGCAGTTTGCAATAACATCCAGTAACCCAAGGGATATATGGGTCTAGTACTACCCAACTGGTGGGTCCTCAATCATTATTTGTTATGTAGATGGAGCTAAAATTATTGTCCATACATACCATCAATATAAATCCTAATACTACTATATGAAGAAAGTATACAATGGACATCCATTTTTAAGGATAGTACCTCCCTCCTCCCCCCTACAATGACAAATACGGTACACGATGTTGGTCATAAGGACTACACCTTCTCGATGAACTACATAATTCTCTTGAATCTCAAACTAAATATTTTTCTTAACATTTATCAAATGAGTCTCTCATTAAGGCATTCACATTTGGTACCGTCATACCAAGACTTGCAAGTCACCCATATCATGCCAAAAATTATTATCATTAAATATTTTAGACTCCACAATCCTAAATTTAAAACCAAGAGCATAACCACAATTGAGTTTCCCATAACCATTTCACAATATTCTTATACATACATTCAATGATACAAAGGATAGGAAAAGCATTTATATTTCTAATACAACTCAAAGCTTTCAAGAGACATAAAATTTATAGCTTAAGTATTCATCCATCAAACATTCATATTTCAAGACACATAGATTCATCATTTTTGAATAGCTATTTTAGTCTCAAAACCCCCAAATTAAGATTTAGTCATCCATTTATAAAGAAGAGGAACTTTGTATCAAGCTGTTTAAATAAAATCCTCAACCCTAGCTTTAAACAATCAACAAAATATACATAAATAATAATTATATTCACACTTTATAAGAATAGTTAAAGTAGGGAGTGTTAAACATATATTTTGACAAAGAACAAGAAAAGAAAACCTTATAGGAGAGTCTTAAGCTTTGAATTTGGGAACAACTCTTGGAATTCGAAACTTAAGCTCAAAATCAATATGAGGACTTACTAGACTTGAATCCGTCCCACATACACTTAATGACGAATTTAGTGTGAAAAGACTAAGCAAAAGCTTTAATCTTTGAACCTTCTCAAAACTTTAGGATTGGGAGTTTGGGGTTCTGGGAGAGAAGAGGAATTAGGGATTTGAGAATGATTCCTATATTTTAGGATGACTTTGGGGATTTAAAAATTGATTGGGGAAGTTGCATGGGGTGAAAGAACTAGTTTACCCTTCATTTAATAAGAGGGAAATATATCTTATACCGGGGAGGTAGATTTGTTTCGCGTAGCCCAACACGGAGGATTTTCGATGATTTTCCACTCACTAGCTCTAACCTGCACTGCCGAATAAAAAATAGGGATAGTGCCTTACTAAAATACCCATAACTTTTTTACTTTGGATTTCAATTAAAGAATGGTTGGTTGCATCGGAATAAAGATTCGAAGACCTTTAATTTGGTAGGTATTAGGCCAACTAACTCATCATATTCTAGGAGTAATGGTCATTGAAATTTGACCCAAGTAAGAACATCTACTAAAACTCAATCGGTTGGGAAGTTCTCAACTCAACTATGAGCTAGGAGATTTCTATGACCTCAATTCATCTCTAAAGATGTTCAAAAACTAAACAAGTGATCTTTATAGTTATATCTATATAGAGATTATTGGGTTTGGGTATATACATGTATGAAGGAAGGTTTAAATTATAGCTTGAAAGTGTGGGGTATTACAAAAATCATCCCCAAACTATGAAAAATTTAAATTATAAGGCCTAGTTCATAAATTTCTTGTTAATGGGGAAAAATCTGCCTTAATGATGCCAAATACTGAAATGAGTTTTAAAAATTTAAACTATTTGGGAAAATAATTTATTAATACTGTGATTTTTTCTGTTGTAGTAGCACCAAGTCTCTATAGTGGGTGTTTACCAGGTCTGACCATTTCTATAGAAAAAATTTCTCAATTATAATAACACTCCACTATAGCGGCGTGTATACTGATGTTGGGTGTATTATGCATTCTAGTATCCCTCTTCTAGCCTTTTTAATCTTGTTTTAAGGATGATTCTATGCTATAATGGTGTATAATGAGATAAATGTGTATCAAAGTGTTAAAGAATGTGTTTATAATGTTAAAAGTGTATTTGAAATGAGTTTTGATTCAATTTGAGCATTTAGAGTTCAATCGAGAAAACTAGTGTAACTAGCTTGAGCTAGGTGTTTTTCTAGTCTATTGTGTTGGGTTCTAATGTGTTTTAATAAGTTAATAAGTATTTTATTATGTATTTATATGTTAAAAAACTTATTCATAATGTTTGAGGGTCAATTGGATCAAGCCAAGGGTCAAAACAATGAGTTAAAGATCAAAGTGAAATTTGCCTATGCTTAGCTCTTGTTTCTATTTCATCGTGTTAGATGTTGTGTTTTTTGGAGTTCTAAATTGCTGTATTTAATGCTATATGATGCTTGGATAATGTATTATTATGATATATTAAGGATATAAAAGATTCAAATCAAGTGGGAACAACTCAAAAAGGTTCGGAATGGCTCAACGAAGGCACAATACGTAGATTGATGCACTTTTCGACTCCTAGAATGTCTTGGGCGTGTTTGGATTGTAGGAGTGGCCAGTGGACTTGTTTAAAACATAAATGGATTCATAATAGGCCTAAAATATCAACCAATAGGCGCGTGTAGATCCTGACAAAAATTAGCATGCGACGCATACTCATTTCGGTGCTCCCTTGACTTAGAAAAAAATCTAAACAACAATTCCAGCAGCGTTGTGCGATAAGTGTACGATGCATGTCCCACTCCACACCTTCCAAAAATGCTTAATCCTTGTCCTAAAAAATGTGGGCTTACCCCAAAGTTATAAATACACTTTGTAAATATTTTTTTAATCACTTTTGGACATCTTGGAAGATTGAGGAGCTACCAAAACATCTTTTAAGGGTTTATATTCCCTTAATTTAGTTTATTTTATGGTTTTTATCATCAATCCAAGGGATTGGATGATTAATATGTCTATTAAAGGCTAAAACTCTCTTTCCGGGGTTAAGGCCAAGATCATGGCTACTTTTATTTTGAATTAAGTTTGTTAATTTACTTATCACCATTGGCTGTTTGTTTATGCTTGTTTTAACTATTTTAAGAATTACCCTTAGAGTACATCAATTGTCAACCTTGTGAACTTGGGAGAGGGAATAGGGCAATAGAACATGGGAATAAGAAAAGTTTGAGTTTTTATTCTTTTATAAAATAAGGAGTTAAACTTAGCATCTAGGACAGGGATGTACTTAGATGTTTTACTTGATTCATATGTAGGATGATATTTGTAAAGAACTTAAGTGAACTATTACATCCCCGCTCAATGATATAGTTGTAAGGTTTAACTTAGGTAAACGATTAGAGGTTGGGAAACCATGATCATGCAATTAACCCTACGAATCAACAACCAAGATAAGCAAGTTAATGAATGAAGTTCAAACAACTAGTAGGATTTTTCGTAAGCCTTAACCCTAGGCTTCTATCAATTAATTGTCCTAAGTCATTACTTTTCTGCATTAGTTTATTTTAGTTTTAATTTACAATTCTAAAATTGTATTTACTACTCTCCTCAATTGGTTAAAATAGAATTGGATAGGCGGCGAATGGAAGTTCCAGAGAAATCAATACTTGGGCTTCCTTGAAGCCACTTTACTACTTGATAAGACCCCATACACTTGCGTGTGCGCTTGGGCGCTGTCATATTTTTGGCGCCATTGCAGGGGACTTGTAACTAGGCAACTATCTTAATTTTAGTTTAGCTATATTGAGTTGTAAATAGTTTTTGTGATGGTGATTCTATATGGTGTATGGTTATTGGTCAAAGTAGTCATTCTAAAGATATGTACGTTGTCAACCCCTATTTAGTAATGTTCGTGGGCTATACTGAAAGGCATAGTTATATAAATTACTATAATCGAATAGGGTTAAATCAGTCACAAATTAAATTATGGACCAACCAGCAGTAGTTTCAGCAGCAATAATCAAACATACATGCCACGACTTAAATGAGTAACTTGGAAGAGTTGATGAAACAAATTTTAGTGTCCCAGAATGAGTTGTTGGCATACATGAAGAATCAAAGAGAGGTTGCAGGACAAGTGACCTCTCAACCAGTTCTAGAGAAAGTTGTTGATAATTCGAGGAAGTCTGAGTATTCAAAAACTAAAATTGTTGAACAGGTTGAGGAGATACCACTGTCACCATGTCTACAGTGGCTAAGAGAAAAATATGAGAAGGATATTAGCCAATTTGTGGTATAACTGCCACCATGTCTATACTAAGTAAAGAAAAATATGAGGAGGACATTAGCCAATTTATGGAGCAAACACAAGAATCCCAGCCACTCGATTGTCATCTTTATTTTGAGATTGAAATTGATAAGGTGAATAAGAGGCCGCAGGACAAGTGACCCCCCAACCAGTTAAAGATGTCTACCTGCCAGCTGAAGGTTGACAATGTGTTTACCCATAGTTGAAGGTAACACATATCTCATTAAAGCACCTGCCAGTTAAGGGTGACTCATTCGTACTTTGGGACACCAGTTTAGTAGATGAACATACCCAGTAATATCTGAATTCGAAATTGATGCATGATGCATGAACTAAGATAAATTCATAATTTTCATGTATGCAAACATTTTACCTCATGGAATGTCCTTACTCGTGAAACTTTGGGTAGTAAGACTAAATGGAAAGTTAGAATTCTATTGGAGCTTATATGCTTGATTGCTAAACTGGATCACAGGCTATATGAATTGGACCATACGGACTGCCCATACTCAAATAGAGTATTTCTCTAGCACTCTTTTAAGAAATTCTAATAATATTATAGTGCAAAGAATTTTAGGCATGGTCTGATCAAGACATCTGACTAAGGAATCACAACATTGATACAACTCTATATCATGGAACAGAGACATATAGGTCATAAGCTATGATAGAATTACTAAGCCTTAGGCAGTGCAACTTCTTACTTTCAAGCTTAGCAACACTTCTCAAATACTCCCTCAACGATACTATTCCCCCTTAAATACCATATTTATTTGATTCAACTTATAATTCTCTCATGTGCATTGATAAATCCATCTACTAAAGTATAAACTGTATAAATTCTCTTACCATAATCAAGCCTAACTAGAAATCACAAGGTACAACATGCTACACCATAATACTAGTCTAAACCACATGATTCAATCTTATATGACTCTTTTAGAGCTCACCCCTAAGCATAACATTCTTTACTACTTC
This sequence comes from Capsicum annuum, assembly GCF_002878395.1. Lineage (NCBI taxonomy): Eukaryota > Viridiplantae > Streptophyta > Magnoliopsida > Solanales > Solanaceae > Capsicum > Capsicum annuum. The sequence continues at coordinate 175,481,397 of NC_061111.1, forward strand.
AATGACTAACTTAAAACTCCTACTATGGATTTACTAGCACAGATTGCATTCATCCACTTATATCCAAGCATGGCATTCAAGCCTATCATTATAACCACATATGAACTTCAAGGCAAACACCCATAAAGGAATACTTCTCATATTCTCTAAACCTCTATCAACAATAACTTTTTTTGCACTATGCTTAAGATCACATACCCAGAATTCTCAACTACTATGACATATACCAAAGATTTACCTCAATATTCCTTCATTCTTTAGCCTTCGATAGAAAAGAATAAATAATCTTTCTTAATAAGGGTCATAAACTCCCTCTCATCTAAACCATTTCTTATCCATTATGATCACCACTATCTTAATATAGGAAGAGGTCACCAAAGGGCTAACGCACAAGGTCCTGAAGCACAAAAGAATACTACATATAACTTTGACACTTTACTGACGCCTGAGAAATAGAATGTCAAAGGCATGGATTCATTAAAGAGTCTAAACTGAGGACCTAAATGATATGATACAAATTTCACTAGTATCATGAGTTTTGAGATCTAACATACTCTAAAACATGAGTTCATACTTGTCATAAGCTATTCAACATAAGATTGGAATTCATAGATTTATAATGGATGACTCAAATCATAGAGTAAAGTTGTTACTTACTTACTAGAAGCTCAGAATGAACTTGAATCTACATGAAGTGTATAAGTATTTCCTTTGTCATGGATCTATCACGCAATACATAAATTTAGAGTACTTTGGAGTAAGAAGGATCACTACCTTATCACAACTCTTATTGACATGCATCACAATCTAATTCTCAAAACTTAATTTGGTTCTTCACTCTACCATGTCCCCCTTAGATCAAAGATAACATTCTAAGCTTATGGGTCTATTCCATATCCTCAAGACTCGGCCATACTTTATTTTCTCTAACGGTCTACACATAAATGCTCACTTACTTGTATAAACTATATCTTGATAATACTAACTTCATTCTTGGACACTCTCTTAATACATACCGCCCTTAACTTTCTTTAGCTTCAAGCAGGCAATAATTTACCTTAACTAATAACTCCTTCTCTCTATTCCACCAAGGAACCTATATCACCTTCATTACCCCTAAACTAACATACTAACTCATATGTATGCAAAAGTTTATTTATATACATTCAGTGAATCGCCATCACCACCTTTCTTGTCACTACACTTTTATACCCATACTTCTAACTATAAAAGGATTCTACTAATTATGAATTATAACACTCCAGGTCAAAATATCTCTTGAATGCGAACTCTATTTAACAATTTGGGTTCACACTATCTCCTCTCATGAGTGCTATTTGTATTGAAGGGTTAATGAGGAATCTAAATACATATCTTACTCTACCTTAACTAAATAACTCAATTGGATGAGGACATAAACTTTCAACTTAAGGAACTTGTAACATACTAGCGAGCTCATCTTAAGCCCTTTGTGTGACTTCTGAAGTTACTGATAGTAAATCTAAGAGCAACATCTTGGGAGGAATTGGAACTTGCTAATCATATTATCTCAAGAATAAGTCATATATAAGGGATTATGGATTAACTCACGAATCGATAGAAGTTTCTAGGAGAACAACTTTATAGCACGATCTAGAGCATGAAGAAGGAAAATACTTCTTAAATGACATGTAGCCTCTCAATAAAAGTATAGACATCTCCATACCGTTCCACAAGACTCTACTAGAAATGATATCATAGACACCATAGTACACTTGAACTCTGGGCTCTGATACCGAGTTTGTAATGCCCCGAGACTACCCCCTAGATGTCACATAGTGCATAGGACCATAAGTGATCCCAAGCTAACCCTTGTGCTAGGATAACTCGTGAGCAACTGAATAATACATTAATCTGAAAGAAATAAGCGAAAGAAATGAATTTAGATGAACACCTTCAAAATAAAACTATTAAGATGATCAAAACTCTGGTTATACAAAACAAAACTTAAATCAAATACATCAACTCTACTGATTATCTATGAAGCCTCGACTAATATTGAACAAAGGTTGCTGGGACATGACCCCTCTTTTTCCCGATTCAATACAACTGAATAAAGAAAATAAGATGCTACTCTAACTATGATTAACCCAAGCCCTTGAATCAAAAAGATTCATCACCTGCTGACTGGAAGCTGCACACTATCTAATTATTAGGTGTGGGCTACAACTGGTACCTACATTATGAGATAATGTAGCACATAGACATATATGTGGATCAATACTTTTGGAATTTACTGAGCATGTGGGGGTGAATGAATAAGTAACAACAATAACTCAATGTACTTATAGATTCTCAAATACTACATGGTAAATGTAAATGGCCCACCTTGAGCTTGAATAAACAAAGCTGGGAAATCATCAACATGAGTAGTAAAGCATAATGATAAACATTGTGAGCCACAATACTAAGTCCTAAAATCTTTTATTTAGGGAGGTTCTTCAAACCAACATACACCATATGAGCTATCATGGCATCCAACCTCTTATCCCCCATAGGGAAAAGCTCATGTTGGGGAGAGTCATCCTACCTTTGCTATCGGAATAGGACCTAATCTAAAGTGATCACTATTTGTAACTTCATCCATATTGAAAATAAGTTGAACCTACGTTGGCTCGTACTTCTGAGAATATGAACTTGGATGCATACCCAACTCAATGTTAAATACTACTCCCATATTACTTAGTGCTCATACTGTAGGAAATCCACATAAAAATAGCATAAGGGTTTATAGTGAAAACCAGTTATGTTTTTCTTTTCTTTAAACTATAATCAAAATAACAAATGGGGATTCCATATCTTATCTTAGGATAAAAAGATCAATCTTTCTTTAAATCTTCGAATAAAACCATCAAAGAAACTTAAGATCATAGTCTTCTTGAAATCGTAAACTCATTCTTGGTATAAACTTATCAAATCAAACTTAAGAGCATGATCTTCTTGAAATCTTAACACTTAAACTTAGGGATTAAAACCCATGCTTTAAACTCATGACAATTCACAATAAAACTTCATGCTCAATATAAATCTTGAAATACTTTAACAATCTCAAGTCAAGATAGTGCAATCTTATTCATAATATAAATCTCATAAGTTAAAACATAAATACTTCTTGATATACCTACATCTTTAAACATCATGATAATTAAATACTTTTAGAATATAGAAACTTGGGTATGAACCCTAATTCAAAACAAGTAAACAGAATCTTAAAATCATTCAATTTAGGAACAATGGTGAAAGTATACCCTTGTTCATAACCCCACATACCTTAATTGGTTTGATTTCAAATTAAAATCTTGACTAGGAATCCTTGGAAATGTTCTTGAATGCTATCCTTGAACTTCTTGGATTAGATAACTTAGATTCTTGCTTATTTTGAAGAATGAGTAATAGGGTTGTTGGTGTTCTTGAGGGAAGGTTAGGGTTCTCTTGGAAAGAAAAAAGTAAAGAATGGGTTAACTAATTCTGCTTGGGGATTTTAATTTTGTGTTTTGGACGATTTTAGGTGAGGCGAAATAACCCAATTGCCCTTAAATATGTGGAAATGAAAGCTGAAAAAATAAGGAAGTATGTGTAATACCCCGATCGTTCCTTAAGCCTAAATTCCTCTTCTGAGTGAGTATGGGTGACATCCAAAGTAATTGATGTTTATACCGTATGGTATTTCTCTAATTTTTACTTTTTTTCATGTGAAGAATTTAATAAGGTTTCCATCGATACCAAATTCACCCAAATCTGACACTCGGGTGAATAGTTAGAGCCATTTTAGTGAGACAGTGTGCCAACTGGCACTTCAGCGTGCCGCGGAGCCAGCCAAAATGGCAATAGTCATTTTCCAGTAATCCTTCACGATTTCACCGTATCGCGCCAAGGTTCAATTTCAAGATTATTAATTTCCAGTGCACCAACGCGATTCCTCTGCATCGCGGCGCCTATCCAGGCACAACAAAGTGGCAAAAATGACTTCACTGCGTCGCGCCACTAAACCATTTCCCGATTGTCAAAATTCAGTGAAGATCCATGATTTTGGCGCATTGTGATAGGACCAAAAATCGATCTCCAGTCTAGAATTTTCTCAAGGGTAATTTGGTCTTTTTCACCTTTTTTGTTATCTTTATATATATTCTAGTAGAGGAGAGAAAATCCATTTTTTCTCTCCATTCCAAAAATCAAAAGAAAAGATAAGGTTTCTTTCTCTCTTCTAATTCCAAATCTTCTTCAAGAAATTCAAGAAATGCTCCATATATTTCATCGAGTTGTTTAAGAATTGAGTTCTCTGACTCAAAAGCATCAAGAATTTTAGCTCAATGTTGCAAGAAAGAAGTTTATATCAAGTTTCTTCCTCTCCAGAATCCTAATCAAGGTATGTGGGGTTTGAATAAGAACACTCCTTTTGTTCTTGTGCCTAAAGATTTAATCTCTATTATTGATTTTGCATGAATTTGCAAAATGGGATTGCACCCAAATTTCTCTATTAGTGATTTATGAGATTTGAGTTGATTAAGTTTGAAATTATGATATATTTACCATCATATTTCTTGAAACGAGGATTTATGCCATGAGTTGAATATTCTTATTATGAATTGATGATTTTCGAATGATCTGAGATAAGTGTCATGATTTAAGCCTTTCATGAGAAGTTGATTGTTGAATACATATGGATATTGAACTTGAGAGTCAAGAATGAGTCCTATGATGTTTCCTCCAAGCTTTTGATATTTGAAATGATTTGATAAGCAAATGTACTTGATGTTGAGAAAGATTGTGTTGAGTTGAGTCGATTTAGGAATCCACAAGATGTTTATGATTCACAGATGAGATATATATATTTATGTTTTGGTCTTTATAATAGACCCATGAGTTGATATTGATTAAGGTGAATTTCCTAACGCATTCTGAACTGAGTCTGGGAGGAGTGTTTAGCACCGAGCGGGAAATGTGGTATTTCCCCAAAACTACGTTCCACTATAGGATTGATGTTGATAATTGTGGGCCAAAGGTTGAGTATAGGGTTGTGATTGTGAAATTGAGGTTTTACTCCCTGGCAAGAGTACGACACTCCCGCCAATGTGGGGTTCTCTCCTTAGGAGGGCAAAACGTTGGACTCTATGCGGCTCATATGGTATATTTTATATCGGTTATAAGAAACTCCCAAGTTCATAAATGTTTAAGTTCTTGAGTTACCGAGTCACTCTAAGTCATGAGTTGAAGAGTTTTAGTTGATTCAAATAATTTACGAGATTTACGAAGCATGTGTTTGATTGATGATTTATGGAAGAAATATTTCAAGTTATTCAAGCGAAGAGAGTTATTAATGCTAGCATGCACGATTTCCTTACACATTTATGATATTATTTAAAATGTTGCATGCACCCTCACATACTCAGTACATTCCTAAGTACTGACTCCTATACTCTTTGGTGCACTATATTCTCTCGTTATATAGGTTCAGGTGCTCAGTCTCAGCAGCGACAATGATTTTTGAGTACCTTCACTACATCTCTATAGTTGGTGAGTCCTCATGGTTCGAGGACTTTGTCTATATTTTGTGATATTGTTTTGTTGTTGTGGCTTTCAGTACTGTTGAGTCAATTGAGGTTTGTTCCAATGGATCCTTGATTTTGATGTATAGAGGCTTTTTCAGACTAGAGGGAGGGTATGTACAGATATTCAATATGTGTTTTGGTTGTACAGTTTAGTATTTTCAGTATCTCTCTTGAACCCGATGTGGTATGTCTCTTTCTTATGCAATATTATTGTTGAATCGAGTTCCTTGAGGTGGTGTTAGGTTCCAAGGGTTAGCTTGGGGCTACGTGTATCCCTAAGCACCGTGTGACATCTCGGGATAGGTTCTCGGGGCATTACGGTATGTATGGAGCATGTGTCGTGGGCTCTGAAGCATGCACCATGGGCGTTGGAGCCCTTAAATGCTAATACTATTTTGGACTTCTAAACATGCCCTTACGCTCGTCCAAAAATTCTAAAACTTACCCGGGATGTACCTTTGATACCCCCGATCATGAATCAACTTTAAAATCAACATTATAAGGTAGGCAAAGGTCAAAAATAAAATTATCGAAGTTTAGGAGATTTAGAAATGACTAAGTCACAACACTTAGGGAAATATTCTAAGTCTTGGACTCCTCTAACATGAAATGGTGAGCTGAATTGGGCTAGGATCTTACAGGGTTTTACACTCATCCTTACTCTTGAAGTATACTAGAATATCATCAATGAACATGGTTACAAAAGAATCCAAGAATGATTTCTAAAGGTCTCAGGTGCATTAGTTAGACCAAAAGCCATCACCAAAAACTCATAATAACCATACCAATTTCTAATAGCTATCTTTGGTATGTCCTCTGGTCTTATTTTCAACTGATGATAACCCAACCATAAATTAGTCATTGAAAACACTGACACACCCTGTAACTAGTCAAACAAATTATCTATGCAAGGTAGGGGATATTTATTTTTGATAGTAACCTTATTCAAGTGTATATAATCAATGCACATCCACAAACTACCATCTTTCTTCTTAACAAAAGGACTAGGGTACCCCTAAGTAAAACAATTGGATGAATAAAACCCTTGTCAAGTTGTTCTTGCAATTGAGTTTTGAGTTTCCTTAACTCTGGTGGAGCCATTTTATAAGGAGTAATTAATATAGGGGGAGTTACCAGCTTTAGGTCAATACAGAAAGCTTTATCTCTATTCAGAAGCATCCGATAAATTTGAAAGAAACACGTCTTAAAATTCAAACACTACCAAAATTGACTCTATAGAAGGGAACCCCACAGTCATATCCCAAAGATGGGATAAAAATGCTAGATACACCTTCCATGCTAACCTTCTGGCCCGAACAAATGATATAATTCTCATCGTCTCGGCTTTATACACTCGTTTCAACTCTCGTTTATCCATTTCCATCATATCTAGAGTCTTTGTGTTAGCATTATTGTTTAAAACCCCATGATATAGAGATAACCAGGTCATACCTAGAATTACATCAAGTCCTAACATATCTAGAATAATTAGGTCTACCCAAGTCTAAAAACGTACAAATAACATAGGGCAAGAATGATAAACATGGTTTATTACCACAAACTCACCAACCGGAGTAGACACATAATAGGGTAATAAAGTACCTAACACACTAGATTCAAACCCACCATAAACTGAATAGATACATATAATAAGTAGACCCCGGATGAAACAAAATAGAATCCATCCCGTCATAAATTGAAATAGTACTTGTGATCACCGCATTAAAATCCTCAGATTCAGTCCTTCCCAAAACTGCATAATAGTGAGACCAAAAATTAATCTGAGCTAACTTCATCCCCAACCGTGCTCCTCCTCTTGTTCTGCTATTTCCTTGACCACCCCAACTACTTGTCTGATTTCTCCATCCATTCTGTGGATGAACCCTATCATTAAATCCTCCCCTTTTACCCGTTAAACTATAGTCCAGGACTATTGATGTACCTGATCATTCACCTATTTGATAGGACACTAACTTTTAAAGTAACCTATAACAGGAAAATGGTAACATCCTCACTCGAGAGAAGGCCAACTAGTACAAAACTAAGAAGCCTCCTATTCACCAATAGCCTATTATTGTGAAGAAACCACAGCTAAAACTACAGTAGAAGCTAGCAAGGCCAACTGAATAGGACGGGCCAAATAGACTTGCTAAACTTGACCCTTAGAGTAGTACCCACTTAAATATCAAACATTGTGGGACTTTTTGGTTAACATCTTAGTATGACCTGCTTGCATTACCCCCTAAAACTTCTTCACATAGCCAAAAACTCTATTGAATCCTTTTACTGCCGAAGTCATATGAACAGACAAAACCTAAAGATCATAATTCATACCATTAATAAAGAGGTGAATCATCTTCACCTTAGTAGTTAACAACTAAATGGCATAGTAATACAAGGCACAGAACTTAACCTCAAAGGCTGGAACTGACATATGACTGTGCTCCAATACCAAAAACTCATCCTTCTTAAAATAAAAGAGAGCACAAGGAACATGTTTCTCTAAGTGTAAGGAATACAACTTTTCCCAAGTAAATTAAGGCAAAACCAATGACCAACATTCTACGAATGCCCTCCACCATTTCTAGGCAAGTTTTTTTAATAGAAAAGTCACAAAATCAAGTCCATGTTGCTTCACAATAACCATATTATATAACCTCTCATAACCATCAATGATGAACTCAAAAGAATCCTCAAACTCTATAACCTTGAGTGTAGGTGGTTTCATCTTCAAAAGTTTTGTCAGCAGCTCATGTTTCATGCTAGTCATCACCAAACCCAAAATCATATGAGGAAAACCATTTTTCCCTAAGCTTCATCATTTCTAAGAGCCATACGATGAATAATCAGAGCCTAAAAAGATGGTACTGTAGATGTGGCTCTTGTCCTAGACAACCGATACAAAAAATATAACACCTATTGAATATCGTCAGCAGACATAGGGGGTAGTGCTGCATCCCAGTTGGTGCCTCCACCTCGTGATCCACTCCCTACTCATCTACACCTTCTATTTTCTCAACAAGATCTTGAGGTAGGGGTGCTGACATTGACCTTTTAAGGGTCCGACCAGCTGCCGCTTGAGCTTTACCCCTAACAAGTGTGGCTCATTCTCTCCTTCCATTACCTATCCCTCACTTATCTTTCTCTACTTACGACTGGTGATGTAGATAGTGTTGGGGCTGCTATTGGGTACCATTTGATCTAGTATTCACTATTTCTGTACCTGAAAGCGCCCAAGTGCACACGCAAGTATATGTGGTCTACCAATTAATATAGTGGCCTTCAAGAAAGGCAAATATCGATCCCACAGAGACTTTATTTGGCAATGATAAGTAACCAAAAAGAGAATTTTAAATTATTTTGAAAATTAAAAATAAAATAAATAATATGAAAAAATAAATTCTCAAAACAATCAATGAAAAAAAGTCCAGGGTTAAAGCACTCCAAACAATCATACTATGTTATTGAATTTCATTCGCTAATTTTCTTATATTGGTTGTTAATTTGTAGGGTTAATGGCATGATCATGGTTTCCCAACCTATAATCTTTTACTTAATTTGGACATTACAATTACATCATTGAGTGGGGATGTAATAATCTAATTAAGTTAATTAAAGTTATCATCCTACATACGAATCATGTAAGGCATCTAAGTACATCCCTATCCTAGACGCTAAGTTTAATTCTTTATTTTATAAAAGAATAAAAATCCAAAATTTATTTATTTCCATGTTCTATCTCCCTTTTCTCTCTTCCGAGATCAAAAGGTCAACAATATGTGTATTTTATGGGTGATCAATCCATAAAATAATTAAAACAAGAATAAACAAACAACCAAATATGATAAGCAAAATTAACGAATTTAATCCAAGACAATAGTAGTCATGTTTTTGACTTTAACCCTGAAAAAGGGGGGTTTTAGCCACTAATATTCATAATCATGATCCAAATAAAAAAATTATAGACTAAAAATAAAATTAAAATATAATAAACCGTGTAGCAACTCCTCCTCTATTTCTCCAAAAATGGTCCAGCCGTCCCCTTGTTTACTATACGTGTCCCATATATATAATATCTACAATTCATAATTATTATGGGAGTAGGATAACACGTGGTCATCAGCTTTCCAGCTCCATGAATTGACCAAAAAATTAAAATTCTCCAAAAGTTTTTGCCAATTTGTCAAAAATAAAAATATTACCTCCTTTTGCATATAATTTTGAATTCAATCCAACATGGGACAAGACGCATGTCAGTGAACTTGACTTTACAGTTTTTAACACACCGACGCGACGCGTCACTGAACGCGTCGATGGACTAATGCGATGCGTCGACTTAGTGTTGGCTCACTGGAATTTGCATCTAAAAATTAGGTTAAGTGTTAGATGTCTCTTCTTTTTTCCATGCCTTTTTAGTGTATTTTAATAAATTTTGAGCCTTTTATCATTAATATTTCACCATATTTAATTCACCAAGCCTCTTACAATATCACACACCATATATTTAAGACTAAAACAACACAATATTCTCAACAACAAATCAAAATAAGAGCTAAGATAAGGCAAATTCGCAATGATCTTCCATTTATTATTCCAACACTTGACTTAGTAAAATTAAACTTTGCATATTATAAACAAGTTATTCCATATAAAATTACACCATTAAAATATTTGAAACAAATTAAACATATTAAAATCCCCCAAGATTAACTAGACACACACCTAGCTCAAGCTTGTAAAACTAGTTTTCCGGGTTGACTCTAAATTATTCAATTAATTATAAACTTGTTTTAAAACATACTTTGGACATTGTAATCACACACTTGTATACTCAAATGCTTTTTTATATCAATATGAACACGTTAAGCACATGAATTGCTCTCAAAACAAGGCGAAATAAGCTAGAGTAATGATACAACATTGTATAAACCCACCTCAGATCATCACCCCACACTTAAAATCTTGTTCGTCCTTGAACAACTCTTTACTCTAAGCATAAAAATATAAGGTGACGCTAAACGTCTACTATATGCAAGACACTCAAGCTAGCACTACAATGACTACACAAAATACAAGTTTCTACACAAAGCAGGTTATTTACATAATTGAAAGCTCATGAACACTACTTCTAAACATCCTAGCCTCGAGAATTGACTCCCTAGTAGGAAAACTCATGCATATCATTCAATCAAGGACATCATATAAATCACCCACATTCATCAAACATGTGCCCTCACAAAAAAAGAGTTACCCATAATAACTCACAATAATGCAATTTATAATGCAATGGGTACAAGAATTAAATTATGCTCACTCTCACAAAGAATTCACAAGTTACACACAGTGAACCATAAGTTTTCCCTTAGTGTAATGCTCCACTAATAGGCGAATGTAAAACTTATGATCAATTGGGACTTTTTCGGGTTGTAATGTAGGCTAAGGGACGGATAGGAACCATTTAGAAATAGAGACTAACCTCTCTAAGTGCTTTAATACACTACATTAAACATTTAAAACCACTCTCTAACAACCAAATTACACTATTTTTATCTACCCAATTCTTTAATTTTTTTTGCCCCATTTCTTTTAAGCATTTTCACAAAAACTTGGTGGACATAAAGTTTACTACCACAAGAATTAATTTTTTCTCTTTTTTCACAATCATGGCAATATTTTTAGCATAAATTATATCACATCAATCCACCACACATCAATTATAAACACTAATAACTATTACCTTGGGGCATCAATTTCATCTGTTTCTTCTTCAATTTCTCAAACTCATTTCTCAATTCTCTTTTTTTACAATTAAAGCGCTTAAGAACTTTGGGATCAAATTATGGTCTATCAAAGAAGGAATTAGGCTACTTATGAGGCTACCAAAGAAACAGCTAAAGGCTCAATGGGGGTTAACTAGGATAATGAATAAAGGTAGGTAAAAGAAGGTATAAAAAAAGGTTATCAAAGAAATGCCTAAATCATCTCCTAAACCCACATTCTTTATTTTGTTTCACACACACACTGGACAATTTATAGGAATCACATGCAAGAAGGAATATACAAAATCTCACACGCACATGAAACATGCTCAACTCAATAGTATCACCATAGACTCCCAACCAAACAATAGCACAAGTTCAAAATTGAGCCATCATGAAAAAGAGTAAAAAACTTGAGCCTAAGAGTCTAAAAAAATAGCCATTCACATCAATAAACATGTTTTTACAAACAAATCCACTTGCATCATATAATCAAAAATAGCTCTTATTTATTCCTAACCTAAAATTTTTTAAATTTAGCCAAAATTTGGGAATTTTTCTACCCCACACTTAAAAATCTACTTTATCCCCAAAGTGAATTTAAAATTAAGAGATAAAAATACTCCCTGAGGCCTCTAGTCCTTGCTAGTAGCATCTTCACACATAAATGGGATCCATGGGACTCCACACTCAATCTTTGGCATGCTTCAAGCTCAAGATTATGGTACTCAGACTTTCCATTAAACTACGACTCAACCAAAAATAAAAACTACATGAAATAAAAACTAAAAATTAAAAAGAAAACATACCTTAGCTTGGGTTGCCTCCCAAGAAGTGTCTTATTTAGTGTTGCGGCATGACCCATATCAATTCAACCATATTCCTTCACCCTTTTACTCCCTTTCGGGAGCTATTTTTTCATTCTCTTCAAACCTTTTTTACCTTTCAACATGTTAGGAATTGGTGGTTTCATGTTAGGACACTCAATCAGGTAGTCATAAGAGGTTTTTAGTGGCTTAGGTACCCCACACTCATCCCTTTCTAACACATTCATCATGAATAAATCTTTATATAAGGGATTTTCAATGGGGGCCTTGTAAACATAAAAACCATCTCTTCATTATCTACCCTCATCTTGAGGGTGCCTTCTCTAACATCAATTAAATCCCCTCCCGTTTCTAAGAATGGACTCCCCAAAATAATTGGTACCTGTTCATCTGCCACAAAATCAAGAACAAAAAAGTCAGCAGGAATAACAAATTTACCAACCTTTATGAGGACATCCTCAATGATTCCATCTGGATATGCTATAGATCCGTCTGCTAGCTGCATCACCACTCGTGTTACTTTAGGCTCTCCCAATCCCAATTTTCTAAAAAATATTAGCGGCATTAAATTTATGCTTGCCCCCAAGTCACTCAATGCGTGGACTTTTTTTCCCTCAATTTGAATAAGGATAGTAAACTTCCCTTGATCTTTTAATATTGTGGGAATGTTTTGTGTCATTACCGCACTACACTCTTCAGTGAGTGTTATAGCTCCTACATCTTGCAGTTACACCTTCTTCACCACCACATCCCTCAAGTACTTTGCATACTTAGGCATACTCTGAAAAATATCTAAAAGAGTTAAATTAATATGAAGCTCTCTGAATGTGTCAAAGAACTTTTTGAACATTGTATCCTCCTTTGCTTTTATTTGCCTTTGAGGGGAGGGTAGTGGCAGCCTCTTCTTTACTTCTTCTCCAACAACTTTTTCCTTCAAGTACTCAGACTTCCTTGAATTTTTAGCAACACTGTCGGGAACCTGTTGGGTCACTACCTCAATATTTACCTCCTTTGTTGCCTTGGGAGGTTCTTTATGAAGCTCTTTACCACTCCTCAAGGTAATTTCCATGACTTATTTTGGATTTTTTGTATCAATTGGCAAACCACCTTGTGGTCTAGCATTTAATGCTTGTTGTATCTGTGTAACCTGCAACTCTAAATTTCTCTAGGCCATTTTCCATTCTGTAATTCCGCTCTTTAACTATTCAAATCCACAATCAATTGTGCTTGCCCAGCTACGAGTTGCTTTATCATCTCTTCCATGTTGCTTTTTGATTGACTCGATTAGGCCTGTGGCTGTGGGGCATTCCATATCTGATTTAGTGGCTAAGTTTGCTACTTTATATTGTAGGTATTACCATAATTTGGCCTATGAGAATTGCCTACATATATCACAGATTTTAGATTTGAAGCACACATGGTAGCCGCATGACTATTATTTCCATATACCTCACACCAACCTGTAGCTTGTTGAATGGCATTGACTGTGGCTACAGGTTGTGCTGCTTCCAACTTTCTGGTGTTGAATGTTGTGTTGATCAAATTTTGTAAGGCAGAAACCTGTGCTGATAAGGCTGTGAATTAGTCTACCTCCAACACACCCGCAATTCTTTTCGTATCGCTTTTAGAATCTGGATTTCCTTGTTCTATGTGGTTCAGCAATTTGTACAGCTCATTATAAGTTAGCTCTAATGCTTGATCACCTGTGGCTGAAATTAAGAGCTTCTACAAAAGTATGAGCAAGTACCTCATTCGTCTGTTGGGGGTGCGGAAAATCCCAAAGAAGAGCCTTGAAGCATTCCCAAGCATGATAAAGGTTTTCATTAGGCTTCTATTTAAAACTCACTATCTCACTGCGAAGTCTCGCAGTCTTGCCTGATGGAAAGAATCTGATGAGGAACTTTCTGGCTAAGTCATCCCATGTTGTGATTGAACTGGCCAGATCTACATTCAACCATCTTTTTGCTTCCCCCAATAGAGAATAGGGAAGCAGTGTCAGCCTCACATAATCTGTACTCACCCCAGTCGGAATAAATGTGTCATAAAGCTCAATGAAATTCTGCTAGTGGACTTATGGATCCTCAAGTGAAAGCCCTGCAAAATGTCCACTGCTAATAAGAAGTTGCACCATATTGTGCTTCAACTTGAAATTCTCCCAAGCTTCTGGTCTTTGAATTGGGGTAGTCAAGTTCATTAGAAGTGGGACTGCCATTTCCCTAACCTTTCTACCAGTTTCTTGTTGTTCAGTCATAGGAACTGCATGCTCTTGGTCTTCTTGGAATTGAGGAATTCTGGGGAGAAGGATTGTTTCTCTCCTTTGTTAATGGTAAAGTTGCTCAGGTTTGAAGCTTGGTTAAACCAAGTCGTGATCCCTTTCCAGATTTCTACTTTGAAACCTGTTTCTTGCAAAAACAAAAACAAAACCAAGCGTAAAAAACACCAAATAAATGTAAAAGTAAAATTAAAAATTGCTAAATTACAAGTTCCCGGCAACGGCACCAAAAACTTAACAGCGCACACGCAAGGGTAAGTGGTCTATCAAGTAATATAGTGTCCATCAAAAAAGTTGAATATAGATCCCACAAAGACTTGATTTGGCAACGATTTAATTTTAGTTCACCGTCTAGATTAATTTAGTGCAAAAGTAACCAAAAAGAAAATTTTAAATTATTTTGTAAATTAAAAATAAAATAAATAACATGGAAAAATAAATTCTCAAAACAATCAATGGAGAAAATTCAAGGGTCAAAGCACTTCGAACAATCATACTATATTATTGAATTTTATCCGCTAATTTGCTTATCTTGGTTGTTGATTCGTAGGGTTAATAGTATTATCATGGTTTCCCAACCTATAATCTTTTACTTAATTTGGACATTACAAATACATCGTTGAGCGGAGATATAATAATCCAATTAAGCTAATTAAAGCTATCATCCTACGTATGAATCAAGTAAGGTATCTAAGTAAATCTTTGTCCTAGACGCTAAGTTTAATTTTTTATTTTATAAAAGAATAAAAATCCAAACTTTGTTTATTCCCATGTTCTATCTCCTTATTCCCTCTTCCGAGATCAAAAGGTCGTCAATATGTGTCAATATGTGTATTTTATGGGTGATCAATCCACAAAATAATTAAAACAAGAATAAACAAACAACCAAATATGATAAGCAAAATTTACTAATTTAATCCAAAATAATAGTAATCATGTTCTTGGCTTTAACACCGGAAAGGAGGTTTTTAGCAATTAATATTTATAATCATGATCCAAATAATTGAATACATGATATAAAAAATTATAGACAAATAATTAAATACATGATACAAAAAATTCTTGAGTAAAAATAAAATTAAAACCTAATAGACAGTGTAGCAACTCCTCCGCTTTTTATCCCAAAATAGTCTAGCCATCCCCTTGTTTACTGTACGTGTCCCATATATATAATATCTACAATTCATAATTATTATGGGAGTAGGATAACACGTGGTCCCCAGCTGTCCAGCTCCAAGAATTGACCAAAAAATTAATATTCTCCAAAAGTTGTTGCCAGGTTGTCCAAAATAAAAATATTCCCTCTTTTGCATGCAATTTTGAATTAAATTCAACATGGGACAAGACGTGTGTCAGTGCACTTGACTTTGCAGTTTTTAACACACCGACGCGACGCGGCATCGATGGACCAATGTGACGCGTTGGCTCCACGTTGGCTCACTGGAATTTGCGTCTAAAAATTTGGTTAAGTGTTAGACGTTTCTTCTTTTTCTTCATGCCTTTTGTAGTGTATTTTTAATAAATTTCGAGCCTTTTTATCATTAATATTTCACCGTATTTAATTCACCAAGCCTCTTACAATATCACACACCATATATAAACAACACAATATTCTCAACAACAAATCAAAATAAGAGCTAAGATAAGGCAAATTCGCAATGATCTTCCATTTATTATTCCGACTCTTGACTTAGTAAAATTAAACTTTGCACATTATAAACAAGTTATTCCATATAAAATTACACCATTAAAATATTTGAAACAATTAAACACATTAAAATCCCCCGAGATCAACTAGACACACACCTAGCTCAAGCTTGTAAAACTAGTTTTCCGGGTTGAGTCTAAAATGCTCAATTAACTACAAGCTTGTTTTAAAACATACTTTGGACATTGTAATCACACAATTGGACACTCAAATGCTTATTTATATAAACATGAACACGTTAAGCACACGAATTGCTCTCAAAATAAGGTAAAATAAGCTAAGTAATGATACAAAAGTATATAAAATCACCTCAGATCAGTACAAAAGAATAAAGAATATTAGATTCCAATTTCAATTGCCTGATAACAATTAGATCTAGTTATAGAACAAAAGAAACAAGAATGATAGCTTTTCTTGAGCTATATAGCCTCCCAAATAAAAGTATATATGTCTCTATACTATTCTGTGAGGTTGTATTACACTGATTTCAGTACGACAAGATCAACAAACGTAGGCTCGGATACCAACTTTGTTTCTACCCAAATCTATCATGAGTGGTACCCATACTATTCACCCGATGGAAGAAACATCTACACCAAAATACCAACTTTAATCAATACTTAGAAAAGTCAAATAAATAATCCATCAATAAATAAATTCAAAATCAAACCAAAACATAAGTATAACTAAAAGCAGAATAATGTACTTCACCATAATCATCCCTAGAAACTAAAAGTCGTCCATACCAAAATTACTAAAGATTGTCAAGAAGGGGATGAAACCCTAAAAACAAAACTGAAAAAACATAAGTCCAGAAATAAAGACAATGTTATAAGAAGGATCTCATGGTAAGCCGGATATGCCGCTCACCTTGAAATCTAAAATCAGCCACTGAAATCACAAGTGAGGACTCATAGAAGCCGTTGGAATATGTGTTGCACTCACAAGTAAGAGTAGGTGTAGTATCAACACACAAGAAAATAAATAATGTACTAGCAGGGTTATTTGGTCAATCCAAGATGAGAATATGGACACGTAACCAAGTTATTGTATAACAAGATAATCCATGCTCAACCATAACACACTTTGCAACACAGTATCACATAAACTACTTAAGACTTTAATCAATAAGTCACCATTTTATCATAAGTCAAATTTATTAAAACGAAGTCAAAACAAGTCAAGAAGTTAACAATTATCAACTATATAAAGATTTTTCTCAATTCACTCATGGTACTATCAAACTCACCTGACCCTCGTACATACACGCAATGGGTAATATATCCACCCTCTAACTATGACCTGCAGGGGCCAATTTCTATCCATGTAATAATTTTCAAACACAAGTGTCTACCAACCTTGTTTCACCAATAACCAATGAGAAAGTTTCAAATACCAAAATATTTCATATTTAGTAATGAGGTAGGCCAAAATCATACAACAACGTAAAATTATTACATTTACCACACCTAATTATATGCATTAAAAATCCTCACTACAAAGTAGTTAACATGCACATATATCATAAATTAAATTTAAATTAGAATATCATCACCTACCTCAAATTTATCTTGCACAACTCCTCTAATCCAAAGCTTTGCCATTTCGTACAATTTTTGCTCACATTTTTTTAAAAAAATATTGTTCAAGTCCTTTTATTAAATCGAAAACACAATTTTTACGCAATTAATAGGATATGTCCCAAATTGACCTAGCCCAACAAAGTCTGCTAAATAAAGAAACAGATAAAAAGGAAAAGTGAGAAAGTGAAGAGTCTCCAATGTAAATCTCCACCATTGTAGTGTAGCAGTGAAGCTTTTCTATTGCTTGAAACAAGAAGCCTTTTCTTAAGTTTGTTGTCGACTTTGTCCTAAAAATTGGGGTTATTAGTTCCTTGCTATAATGATGGGTGTAAACCTCTTAGCTAAGTTGGACACTTCTCTCTAATGTTGTCCGCTTCCTCCTTCAAGTAGCTAATAATTTTGTAGTTCCAAAGCATCATTTAAAGCTTTTATTTGAGAATTGAGATAAGTTTTAAGCTCTTATAACCAATCTATAGCTAAATTCATTCACCTCTAAACACCAAAGCGATGAGTTGAACCTCAAATAAGGTTAATACCACCATCATATCCACAGTAAAGAAGAAAGTAATTAAGCTAATTATTGGTTAACTTTTTGTTTCTCCCTTTGCAGGTATTGTTCTGCCTCCCTTTGTAATTTATGCCCGCTCTTGATCTTGAATAGGGATATAAACACATAATCAATGAAATAACCAAGCATGTTAGGAATAATAATACACGTCCAATCTCTAAGGTCAAATTCATGATCATTTTCTTCCCGTTCTTGGATCTGTTCCACTGTAATTTACCTAAAACTATCGATTTTATGGATAAATTAATGAATTAATGAAGTGCAAGGGTAAATTAACCATTAATAATCAAAACCTATTAACTCATTACCTAATTTACTATCTTTCATCAAAAAATAATCAAAATTATCCTAAAATCCCCCTGAACTCCATAAATTTCAGTTACTAGTTAATGAGGAAGAAATACTTACCTTAATAATGACAAATGAAGAAAAAATCGGTAGAGATCGTGTAACACCCCAAATATGGTACTCGAAATGCCACACGATGCTCATGACGTGAAAGGACCACAAGCTAACCCATAACTGATATTTGTACCTGTATACTGCATAATATACTGTATAATGCAGAAACATGAACTGAAATGCCATAAGGTTAAAAACTGTAACATAAAATCTGATAAATCATAATATATGGATGGGGTATGAAATATCCAAAACAACTGGGATAAACTGTCTGAAACGTGATAGTCTTAAAAGCCTCTAACTGACTGAACTACATGAATAAGGAGTTGATGGGATATGTCCCCAACTAACTCCAACTAGTAAATTAATTAATGAGATAATAAAGTAATGATCATGTCCTCGAAGGATGAGGACTTACTGTTAACTCTGACTATTGAGACTGGAATGCTACTAAGGATCTGGAGCTCGTGCTTCTGAACCTATGGTCTAAAACACCATAGCACAAATGCATCAGTACTTTGAATATACTAGTATGCATGAAATGTAGGCTGAATGCAAAGGGTTTACATGCATGAACTATACTAACTGACTAGATATCATGAATGTGAGATTACATGCATGAATACATAGTAACTATATATGAGATCGTGATAACATGAATTTATTGATAGCTAACATGACCAATGACTGAGTTTTGATAACTGATATAACTGATAACATAAGTGACTGTATCTGATAGTCCTGAATCTGATGGAACTAGTTGAGTTCCATACTATATCTAAGTTGACTACATATGCCAGTCCAAAAATCTAAAGAATTATCTGAGTTCTTTTACTGATACTGATACTGAAACTGTGGAAAGTAGTTATCTAATCGACATGCCCCTAAGATGCCATTATGGCTGAGTTGGGGTCCAATCTATAATCCTAATTGGAAAGGCATCAATACCGCACCACTAGTAAGGATAATCTATGAATAACCCTCATATAATAGGTAACTTTGGTGAGAACGGTGGGAAACCTCATATAACAGGTTAAGCACCTCATCTACCCTCATATAGCAGGTTATGCTGTCTCAACCGATGTTGGCTACGTAGTTCAGGTATGCAAAGATTGCTTCTAAGAATCACATCCTCATATAGCAGGTGAGTTCTCATCCTTGGGTTCACTCGGTGATAATTCATACTCCCATCTGAATAGACACTGAACATGGATTACTGGACTGAATTGGACTGAATTAACTAAATTTCATTGACTCACTGAATAGTACTGAGATTACTGAATTAATGAGATTTCCTGAGTCACATGACTGACTGAGTTCTATAGATGTCTAAGGATATCGGGAAACATGTCACTGACTCTAGGCACAAAAATGTATTTTTTGGGTACAAGTATCCCCAGGACTAGATGGAAGGAAAATGACAAGGCATGACATTCTTGAATACATGACCAATCATCAACAATCCATAACACAATAATTGGAGATATTTCATGGGCATTTGATTATCATAGCTTGGTACATGAATAAGATAGAATGTATACATAGCATAATTACATAAGGCTAACTCATGAGCAATCCAACAAACAAATTTCAATACATAAGAATAATATCGAAGTCATTTTGGATCACAATTTAGCTATAGTGCATAATTTCTATCTTCCTAGGTATTTTATCAAACACCTTGCATGCACCTATAGGTTATAGGCTTAATCATCCAACTGACACATTATAAATAACTCAATTTATGGATTTTACTCACTTGCTAATGTAGTTTCATGAAAAACAGATAAATATTCCAACTTGAGAATCATATAACAAGATAAAAAAGGTTACAATTAACCCAAAACATAAATATCATGATTCATAATTTAAAATAGGGTTCTTGAGCTTTATGGATGAAAGGAATCCATAAATCAACACAACGCATACATTAGTTCTTGGTTTAGCAAAGATTGACGAAGAGACTTTCTTGAAATTGAAACCCTAACTTGTTTTTGAGAGAAAATTAACAGAAACTAGTATATTTTGGGTTCTAAATAGCTGAATCTCGTGTTAAAGGGCTTAAATAGGGGTGGAAAATTGACCCTTTTAACCCTGTACACGTATTTTAATTTTAGTGAAAACTTTCCAAACTGGACCCCTGGCACGACGCGGCGCTATCGTGTCGCATCACTGGAATTTGACGACTGGGAAATTAAGGGATGGCGCAATGCGGAGCCATCGCTTTGCCACTTCATTTGTGACATAGAAGTTTGGTACGACGCGCCACTATTGAAATTTGAAAATTGTCATTTTCTCTTGTGGTGCGGTGCACCACTGACTAATATAGTGTTGTTTTGTGATGGGAACTTGAAATAGTCATAAGTTTTTACCCGGTTATCGGATTTGGGGGAATCTTATATCGATGGAAAGCTTATTGAATTCCCCACATGACAAAAGTGAAAATCTTGAAAATTCCTCATAGAATAAACATCATTCAATTTAGAAGATAATACTAGACATTCTTGGGATGAAATTAGTTAGGAAACTTTGGGGTATTACAATATCTCCTCCTTGGGAACATTCGTCCTCAAATGAGACTGAATGAGAGGGGAGAAAAGATAAGATGTAGTACATACTAAACATGAACACTGAAACATGAATGACATTTCTGAGATCTATACTAAGCATGTATATATGATGCATAATTTCATTTGTTAACTGACTCATGAATACATAAATGTTATTTCTGATAACTCAGTTTCTCACTAGGAGAATGCATATCTGATGCATGAACACATAAATAATCTGATGCATGGACATATGAATGAATATGCAATGGTTCTTAGGACTAAGTTTGTACTAGAATTCTAAACATGAGATTGATACCAAGTCATAACTGAAATCTAGACATAAAACTGAAAAACTTAAGTAGAATTGTTACCTTGAGCTCGATCTGAGTTAGCAGAGAAGAGGTGAGGATACTTGGTACGCATGTATTCTTCTGCTTCCCAAGTAGCTCCCTCAACAAACTGATTCCACCAAAGAACTTTGACTAGAAGGACTTCTTTGTTCCTCAGTCTACGAGTCTGATAGTCTAGGATTTCGATTGGAGTCTCCTCATAAGAGTGGTTGTTCTGAACATCTATGCTCTAAGTAGGGACTACAACTGTTGGGTCACCTATACAGTTCTTGAGTAGAGAGACATGAAAGACTGGATGAATTGATGCTAGATCTGAAGGCAATTCGAGCTCATAAGCTACCTTGTCGGAGCGACTGAGAATTTTAAAGGGACCGATATATCAGGGACTGAAATTTCCCTTTTTACCAAATCTCTTCACTCCTTTCATGGAAGAGATCTTTAGATAGATGTAGACACCAATCTCAAACTTGAGATCCTTTCTAAGCATATCTGCATAAGACTTTTGTCGGCTTTGAGTAGCCCAGAGTCTTTCTCTGATCAATTGGACTTTTTCTAAAGCATTGAATACTAAGTCAGGCCCTATGACTAAAGCCTTACTAACTTTGAACCAACCGACTGGAGATCTGCATCTCCTACCATAGAGAACTTCAAACAGAGCCATCTTACTACTGTAATAATAGCTATTGCTGTATGAAAACTTAATCAAAGGCAAGTGGTCATCCCAACTACCCTTGAAATCAATTGCACACGCTCGTAGCATATCTTCTAGATTTTGAATGGTTATTTCTGCTTGACCATCTATCTAAGTATAGAAAGATGTACTGAGATGAACTTGGGTACCAAGAACCTTTTGGAACGCTTTCCAAAAGTAAGAAGTGAACTGGGTATCTCTATTTGAGACAATAGATAACGGAACACCGTGCAATCTGAGCAACCATCTGATGTAGAGTTTTGCATAATCCTCGGTTGAATAAGAGTTATGGACTTGAAGTAAATGAGCTAATTGGGCCATCTATATAAAATGACCCAAAATGAATCATGCTGATGACGAGTTTGAGGCAAACCCGTCACAAAGTCTATGTTCACTTTTTCCCACTTCTAAGTAGAAATACTGAACTCCTGTATGGACCCATTAGGCTTCTGATGCTCTATCTTAACCTACTGACATGTAGAGTACTTAGCCACAAACTCTGCAACATCTCTGTTCATCCCACTCTACCAATAGATTTCTTGTAAGTCACAATACATCTTTGTGATCCCTAGATGAATAGAGTAGCTCGCACTATGCGCTTCTGTAAGAATTTGCTGCCTCAAGTCATCTACACCTGGAACATACAGGCGACCATGACAACGCAATACACCATCTTCTCCTTAGGAGAAAACCTCTACTTTTTGATCCTTCGATGACTCTTTTAGCTTGACTAAACTGAATCTCTATCTTGCTTTTTTTTTTTACCTTAAAAAGTAGAGATGATTTTGAACTACTCTGAACCCATACATCACTCTCCTCTATATCGACTAAGCGGACACCTAGTCTAGTAAGCTGATGGATTTCCTGAGCTAACTTCTACTTACTGTCCTCAACATAAGGAACGCTACCCATAGACATTCTACGGAGAGCGTCGGCCAATACGTTGGCCTTGCTCGAATGATAAAGGAAACTCATGTCGTAATCTTTCAAGAGCTTTAACCACCTTCTCTAATGAAGATTCAGATCTTTCTGAGAAAAGACATACTGAAAGCTCTTATGATTTGTGAACACATCTACATAACACCGTATAGATATTGCCTCCAAATTTATAAGGCAAAGACTATAGCTGCTAACTCAAGATCATAAGTAGGATAATTCTTCTTATGGGGTTTAAGCTATTTGGAGGCATAGGCTATGACCTTACTATTTTGCATGAAGACACAACCTAAACCAACTCTGGATGCATCACAATACACTACGAACCCATCTAAACCATCTGGAAGAGCTAAGACTAGGGCTGAGGTGAGTCAATTCTTCAACTCCTAAAAACTCTTCTCACAAGGATCTGAACACTGAAACTTGACTTTCTTCTGAGTTAATCTAGATATAGGGAATGCAATAGAAGAAAATCCCTCAACAAACCATCTGTAATATCTAGCCAAACCCAAAATTCTCCTAATATCTAATGGAGAGACGAGTCTGGGCCAGTTTCTTATTGCTTTGGTCTTTTGAAAATCTAATCTAATGCCATCACCAGAAACAATATGACCAAGGAATGATTCTAGCCTTAGCAAAATTCGCACTTACTGAATTTGGAGAAGAACTGATGATCTCTAAGGGTCTGAAGTACAATTCTGAGATGGTCTGCATGATCACGCTCACTACGGGAATAGACCAGAATATCATCTATGAAGACTATGACAAATATGTCCAAGTACTGCTTGAACACACGGTTCATCAAGCCCATGAAAGCTGCTGGGGCACTGGTTAGACCAAAAAACATAACTAAGAATTCAAAATGACAATACCGAGGATGAAAGGTTGTCTTCAAAATGTCACATTCTCTGACTCTGAGCTGATCGTAGCCTGATCTGAGGTCTATCTTAGAAAAATAGATGGCACCCTAAAGTTGGTTAAAAAAATCATTAATTTTGGGGAGAGGATACTTGTTCTTGACCGTGACTTTATTAAGCTGGCAGTAATCAATGCATATTATAAGAGAATCGTCTTTCTTGCAACGAATAAAATTGGTGCACCCCACTGGGAAACACTAGTTCTGATGAATCCCTTATCTAACAGATCCTCCAGCTACCATTTTGTATGGTGGAATAGATATAGGATGAGTATCTGGAAGAAGATCAATACCGAAGTCTATTTCCCTTTTGAAAGAAATTCCTGGAAGATCTTCAGAAAAAATATCTGAGTATTCATGCACTACTGGGATTGATTCAAGGCTGGGAGTTTCAGAACTAGTGTCCTTAACTTGAACAAGATGATAGAAACATCCTTTAGATATCATTTTCCTAGCCCAAAGGTAGGAAACAAGCTGACCTTTAGAAGCAGATACACTACCCTTCCACTCTAGGATGGGTTTATTTAGAAACTGAAACTGGACAATTCAATTTCTATTATCGACTGTGGCATAGCATGAATAAAACCAATCCATGCTGAGAATGACATCAAAATCAGTCATCTCTAATTCAACTAAGTCTGTTGAAGTGACTTCCTGAAATATCATAACCGGGCAGTTCCTGTATACCTGGCGGGCTATGATGGTTTTACCCACTAGGGTAGAAACTAAAAAGAGCTCTGCTAGAATTTTAGGACTGACTCCAAAATCAACTACTATATAGGGAGTAACAAAAGATAAAGAAGCTACTGGATCTAGCAAAGCGTAAACATGCACATAAAAGACCTATAACATACCAGTAACTACATCAGGAGAATTTTCCTGATCTTATCGAGACTAGAGAGCATAAATTCTATTTGGGCACTGCCCACTAGTAGTACTGGAAGTAGCACACCCTGCTGATTTGGGCGATCGGACTGAGCTGGGGAACAGTTTTGCTGACCCTGAGGACCTGGCTAAGGACAGTCTCTAACTCTATGTCCTGGCTTGCCATATCTAAAATAAATACCACTACCAACTCTGCAAATACCCTAATGGTGCTTGCCACAAGTCTGGCAAAGAGGATAGGTGTGGGCACTTCTAACACTGCCCTGAGATTTAGAGCATGACACTCTATCTTTGTTACCATCCCTAAACTTAGAAGCTGGAGCGCTAGCTGAAGAAGGAGCTAGAACTGATGACTTAGGACAAAACTGAGAATGGTTTCCTCTTTCTGACTTGGGCTGAGCAAAGTTAAAACTACCTGTCCTTGCTCTCTTATTCTGCTTCTCCCTCATCTTAATCTTTTTCCTTTCTATCTGCTAAGCATGAGTCATAAGCCTGGCTAAATTCATGTCACTATTAAACATCACAGACCTACACTCATTAACCACACTATTATTCACCCCAGAAATAAACTTATCCATTTTAGCCCTGCTATCTGCAACCACACAAGGAGCATATCTGGCTAATTGAGTAAACTTAAGAGAATACTCTTTCACCGTTATGTTACCCTGCCTGAGGTTGATAAATTTAACACCTTAGCCTCTTTCATCTCTTGAGGAAAGAATCTATCCAAGAATGTGGTGACAAAATCCTCCCACTCTATAGGCCTTACCTCATATGGCCTTTCTGGCTTCCACTGCTTGTACCAAGTGTGAGCAATATCCTACAATCGGTATGAAGCTAGCTCAGCACTCTATAACCTTCTGAACCAAATTGATGAATTCCTAAGGATCCTCATCTAACTTAGACCCGTAAAATGATGGAGGATTCATTAGGGTAAAGTCCTGAATCCTGGATGCAGCTGAATTGGCCACTGGGTTGGCCAGAACAACAACTGGTCGTTCATTCTGAGCAGTAACTGACTGAGCAAAAGTAGTGAATGCAGCTGTAAACTCTGCATAAGAAATATCTTTGCCCAAAGGATCTTCAGACTAAGGGGCAGACTGATTCCCATTACTTCTTTTAGGAGGCATGTTCTATAGAAAAAAGGGAGAAACAGACTAGACTGCGAGATTAACTTGAGATTATGTTCACTGGTACGACATGAATACTGAAAGAAAGGAAATTGTTCCTAAAAAATCTCATAGCCTCCTGTACATAAATGTGGCGCACAATGCACCCATGTATAAGACTCTACTACATACGGCTTCCAGACTTCCTAGGACACTATTGAACCTTAGGCTCTGATACAGACTTTTTCACGCCCCAAATCTGGTACCCAGAATGCCACACGGTGCTCATGATACCAAAGGACCACAATCTAACCCATGACTGATATTTGTACCTGTATACTGCATAATATACTATATAATGCGCAAATATGAACTGAAAGGCCATAAGGGTCAAAACTGTAACATAAAATTTAATAAATCATAATATATGGATGGGCTATGAAATAGCCAAAACAACTGGAATAAACAGTCTGAAATGTGATAGTCTGAAAAGCCTATAACTGACTAAACTGTATGAATAATGAGTTGATGGGACATGTCCCCAACTAACTCCAACTAATAAATTAATTAATGAGATAATAAAGTAATGATCATGTTCTCGAAGGATGAAGACTCACTGCTAACTTTGACTGCTGAGAATGGAATGCTACTGAGGATCTAGAGCTCGTGCTTCTGAACCTATGGTATAAAACACCATAGAGCAAATATGTCAGTACTTTGAATGTACTGGTATGCATGGAAGGTTGGCTGAATGCAAAGGGTTTACATGCATGAACTATACTAACTAACTGGATATCATGAACGTGAGATTACATGTATGAATACACAGTAACTATATCTGAGATTATGATAACATGAATTTACTGATAACTAACATGACTAATGACTAAATTCTGATAACTGATATAACTAATGACATGAGTGAGAATATCTGACAGTCCCGAATCTGATGGAACTAGCTGAGTTCTATATTGTATCTGAGTTGATTGTATTCAACAGTCCTAAAATCTGAAAAACTATCTGAGTTCTTTTACTGATACTGATACTAAAACTTTGGGAAGTAGTTATCTAACTGACATGCCCCTAATACGCCATTATGGCTGAGTTGGGATCCAATCTGTAACCCCAATTGGAAGGGTGTCAATACCGCACCACTAGTAAGGACAATCTATGAGTAACCCTCATATAACAGGTAACTCTGGTGAGAACAGTGGGAACCCTCATATAATAGGTTAAGCCACCTTATCTACCCTCATATAGTAGGATATAATGTCTCAACCTATGCTAGCTACGTAGTTCAGGAATGCAAGAATTTCTTCTAAGAATCACACCCTGAAATAACAGGTGAGTTCCCATCCTTGGGTTCACTCAGTGCTAATTCCAACTCCCATTTAAATAGACACTGAACATTGATTACTGGACTAAACTGGATTGAATTAACTAAATTCCGTTGACTGACGGAATAGTACTGAGATTACTGAATTACTGAGATTTCCTGATTCACATGACATAGATCAGGGCTTGACTGAGGATATCATGAAACAGGTCACTGACTCTAGGCACACAACTATATTTTTTAGGTACAAATACCCCCAGGACTCGATGGAAGGAAACTGGCTAACCATGACATTCTTGAATGCATGACCAATCATCAACAATCCATAATACAATAATTGGAGATATTTCATGGGCATTTGATTATCATAGCTTGGTACGTGAATAAGATAGCATGTATACATAGCATAATTTCATAAGTCCATCTCATAAGAAATCCAACAATCAAATTTCAATACATAAGAATAACATGGAAGTCATTTTGGATCACAATTTAGCTATAGTGCATAATTTCTATCTTCCTAGGCATTTTATCAAACACCTTGCATGCACCCATAGGGCATAGGCTTAATTATCAAATTGACACATTGTAAATAATTTAATTTATGGATTTCACTCACTTGCTAATATAGTTTCATGCAAAACACATAAATATTATAACTTGGGAATCATATAACAAGATAAACATGGTTACAATCAACCCACAACATAAATATCATGATTCATAATTTAAAATAGGGTTCTTGAGCTTTAGGGATGAAAGGAATCCATAAATCAATACAAAGCATACCTTAGTTCTTGGTTTAGCGAATATTGACGGAGAGACTTTCTTGAAATTGAATCCCTAATTGAAACCCTAGCTTGTTCTTGAGAGAAAACTGAGAGAAACTACTATATTTTGGGTTCCAAATAGCTGAATCTCGTGTTAAAAGGATTAAATAGGGGTGGGGAATTGATTGTTTTAACCCTTGATGCATCTTTTAATTTTAGTGAAAATTTCTCAAACTGGACCCCTAGCGCGACGCGGTATTATCGCGCCATGTCACTGGAATTTGACGACTGGAAATTGAGGGATGGCGCGACGCGGAGCCATCGCGTTGACCCTTCATTTGCAACCTGGAAGTTTGGTGTGACGCGCCACTATGCGGACCCCTACTGGAATTTGACAATTGCCATTTTCTCTTGTGGCGCGGTGCGCCACTGATTAATATGGTGCTGTTTTGCGACGGGAACTTAAAATAGTCATAACTTTTTACCCGATTATCGGATTTGGGCAAATCTTATATCGATGAAAATCTTCTTGAATTTCCCACATGACAAAAAGTGAACATCTTGAAAATTCCTCATGAATAACATCATTCAATTTAGAAGATAAACTAGATATTCTTCAGATGACATTAGTTAGGAAACTTTGGGGTATTACAGATCGCCCCTCCTATGACCAAATATGAGTTACATAAAAATAACTGTTTGGAGAAATAATGTGTAAAAACTATGATTTTGCCACTACAGCTGGCGTTGACCAGGTCTGACCATAGTTATAGCAAGAATTTCTCCCCTATAGAAATACCCCTCTATAGTGGCATGTATGTCTATATAGCAGCATCTGCGGGAGTAAATATCTAGTTTCATTCAAATATCCTATTTTTTGCAACTCAACTTAAACTAGGGACATTCTAAACAATGCCCTTTACGTTGAGATCAATTTTGAGAGTTATACTCACTCAAAGTCGATTCCGTAAATTCCTATGGGTTCCTTATCGTCTTAGTTTACTAGAAATTAAACCAAACACCACTAAATTCACCCAAATCAGTTTTGAATTTCTCTATACTATACCTACTCCGATTTCATTCGAAACTAGCTTAGCCTGAAATTAATAGCTTCAAATCCAGAAAAATTTTAATATGAAACTTTAAACGGAAGATTCATACATAATGATGAAAGTGGTCATAAAAACAAGTCATGGTAATTACAATACTGTGAAATAACAAGGATGTGTAATTACTAGCATGTACAATTCATAGAAGGTTTTTGTGAGAAATAAGTACTACACTAATTACTTTTGTTCTTCAGTGTAGCTACTTATATCAGAACTAGTTATTGATAGCCTATCCAAGGCACGAATCCAACAAATATTTTTTTAGTTCGTTTTAATTATTTGCTTGTCTTTTTTAATACACCAAAAAAAATTCTTTTTCTTTCTTTTCTAACTCTTTAATTTTATTTTTCAGCGTGATTACATACAAATACGGGACAAAAAAATATTTTGGTACATTTTACATATTTTTAATTTAAAATCAAAATATTTAAAATTTTCTTTACTTTTTAAATTTTATGTCAAGTCAAAATCATACAAACAAATTATTTGATTGTTTCTTTTATGAAAACAAATGATTTGATTGTTTTTTTTTTTACCGTTTTTGTGTAAATCGTGTAAAATATATTATGATCGTTTTAATTTAATTGCCTTCTTTTTACTTAATATGAACTTCAGAAATTTAAAAAAAAAAATTATAATTTTAAACATGTCATGTGAGAAATTTAAACTAAAAATTATTTAAAAAAAAAAAGAAAAAATAGTCAAAGTCAATTTTATTTCACCACGTAGTTACACGATAATGAGAAAAGCATAGGAGCAATTTGGTCAAAGAGTATAGATATTTGTATTAACCACCAGAGTTGGTATAGTGGTTCAGCGCTATGTCCCTTAAGCAAGAGGTCGGGGGTTCAATCCCCGCCTCTGGCGAATGGAGCAAACTCTGTGGCCAGTTCCCTACTGCAAAATGCGCTGACCAGAAATAGAGGATTAGCCTCACAGCTGCCGGCTGTGAAGATACCTTGGGAAATAAAAAAAAAAATAGATATTTGTATTATAGCTACAATAAGATTCCTTTTTCAGCCTATTATAATACTTTAATTTTAGCATATTTGCATAAATATGTCACGGTCCATGATGGACACACATGACAATTGAGTAAAAGCCTTTCGAGCAACTTGTCATTTGTGGCCATAAAATTAGACATATAAATTGACCAACTTGGCCTCATTCATATTAAATTTACATGAAGCACACACATTGAGGGGAATATGTGTGCTTCTTGTTTTGTCTTTCCAAATAGTAATATATATTATCTGGTCAATTGTAAAGTAGAGCGAAATGATATAGCCCTGCTCTTTTGTAAATTTTTGGATGCATATTAATAGAGCCGTTAATATGGCCAGATTCATTGGGATGGCCCAATCCAATGTGCAATTTGATAGGGTTGAGCTATGATTTTTAAAGTTTGTTTAGGAATATGGTTTTTTAGCTCGGCCTAAATAAGCTCGTTGACACGTGGGACTTGAGAAATATGGGATAAACTAGCTCGTGAGCTGAATAAAAAATAATTAAAAAATAGAATAGAGTACTAAGAATAATCAAAAGGAGTCTAAACTCAAAATCTATTTGGACCATTATAGATATTTAAATATTAATTATGCTTATAAAATAGATAAATAACTAAAATACAAAATACAAATTTTTTTAAGGAATTAAATATGTTTGATGAAGATGATATGACAATGTTGAACACGCCATAATAAGTGCCATGAGAATTTTTTTTAAGAGTTCATTTTCACTTATAATGGACTAAATATTGACGTTTCTTTGTATTTTACTGTGATCAATTAAAACAAAATTAGGTTAATATTGTTATTTAGCTAGTTATAGTATTACTCATTAACTGTTTCGTTTGTTCTTCAACATCTCTATTTGATTTGAATTTGGTGTCAAAAGTTATTCAATCTCATAGATTATTAGGATTTTTAAAAAAAATTGATACTTGATTGACAAGTAATAACTTCATGTAATATTATATTGTAAATATTTATGTAATTAACATTTTAAATTTAAATTAAAATTATAAAAATAATATATTTTGAAAAGTAGATTGGCCCGTGAAGACTCGAAACCCACTGTGTGATGGGTTGAGCTTGCTATTCTTTGGCCTGTCAAGTTGACGGTCAGTCCTGCCTGACTCGTCAAACTTTAAAACCCGTGTGAAATAACTTGGATGGACTGAGTTGGACCGTATTAACAACTCTACATATTAAAGAGGTAGGGGTTACCTGTGACCACATGTTTTTATTTTTTTTAACCAAAAAAGACCTCAAGTTTCTTGTTGTCCAACATACTACTCGTTCTAGTATGTTTTAGTTCTCATGGATTTATGGTTTTTATTAAAAATTATTATTGATTTAAAATAGTTTATCTAAAATAGAATTGATATTTGTTTTCACCTTTATTTTTACATGATAAATGGGGAGAGAAATTAATATAGTAAGAGAAAAAGTAGTATTAATTGAGATAAGTATGATCTAATTGTTTCTTGATTGAATTGTATTATAAGGAGAGTATTAAACAAATATGACAAAGTAAAATAGACTACCATCTCGAAAAAATCAAGTGGCGTGTGTCATATTGCCTCTTAAAAATTAATGAAGTAATATATTATCGTAGAGGTATAACAATTTTATATATATATATATATATATATATATATATATATATATATATAGATATATATATATATATATCTATAATCTATAATATATTAAAAGTGTGAAGACCATTAGAAAGTTATTTGAACTTTTTACCATTCATTAAAAGACTCTGCTTTAGATAAAACTGTTTTTTCACTATTTTTTAAAATTTATTATTTAATTATTTTTATTATATTAACCAGACTTTCTAAAATATATGGGACTCTAAAATATGTGGTGGGAGAATTAATTAATATTTATCTTCCTAATAGACTTCTTAAAATATATGGGACTCTTAAAATATTTTTTAAATAATTATTTAATTTTATTAGGTGAAGTAATTTAATTTTCCTTTTATAATTTTTAGAATTAAAATTAGTGTAGATGTAGGGTGTGTTCGGTATGACGGAAAATGTTTTCCTGGAAAATGTTTTCATGGAAAATAAGTTGATTTTGTACTTTTTTCTCATATTTGTTGGTAGGTGGAAAATATTTTCAAAAAATATTTTATGGTGTTTGGTTAGCGAATGAAAAATATTTTTCTTAAAAATATTTTTAGTTGCTTGATTGGTAAGAGGAAAAAGTATTTGAAAAATATTTTTCTTAAAAATATTTTTAGTTGTTTGATTGGTAAGATGAAAAAGTACTTTTTGAAAAATACCATTAAACAATTAACTAACATATCAAGCAACTCAACATTCAGTTGGAACTAATTTAAGCATAGCAAATAATATCAATATCGAGTATCAAAATATTACAAGATGCTAAAATTTAAGAAACTATTACTCACATAATTCAAGCTTCCTAATCAATTCCCACAAATGCACAAAAGAGAGAAGTTTGGAAGCAAATACACGATACATTATCAAAAATAAAAGAAAAGAGAGAAGTTTGGAAGCAAATACACAATACATTATCAAAAACAAAAGCATGAGAATAATAATTGCTTCCTAATCGTATGAAGCTAAACCAACCAATGGTGTCACTATTGTTGTTGCTTGAATCGTTCCAACCACACCTTACGAAGATTTTAATTTTTGACCATGAATACCTTACCTAAAGTGTCACTTTGTACCAAATAATCAAAAGCATCACCGAGGAACTCTTCATTCTAACCTTCTATTGCCATAACTTCTTCATACAACTTTGTCACATCTTGACGACTATCAATCATTCTACCGATTGTCGTTGCCTCTTCTCCAAACTTTATTGATATATCACCTATGACATCTTGCACCTCAAAAGAACTTTTTCTTTTGCGACTTGACTTAATTTGAGAAGCTTCAGTTACTTGCACATTCTTTTCGATGGATGGTCCTTCAAGTTCATTATCATCATCTTTCTCAAAAAAACTATAAAAATCAATATCTTCAAATGATTTAGCACAATCTCCCCTAGCCCGATCATTTCCACACACAAGAGACATTTCAATTTTTTTGTTGATGAACTTGTCATGATTGGGATATGCCTACAATACAAAGATTATATCAATCAATTAGTTAAACAAAGTAATAGACAGACATATTCCTTATCAGATAATGCCCAATACTAATCATCTATGTTTATTTGTTTCTTTGCTAAGGAATACAATACTATAGGCCCTTATCTGCGACCAATGAAAGGCATTAAATATTAAATAGTAGGACCACAGAAGCAGCATGATTTTGGGGTAAATAATCCACATAGTGAAAGTATCTTCCTGGAAGTTTATTCTACAAAAGAAGAATGATGGCAGGATTGGATAACTTACCTTCGCATGCAAAACTTTAAGCATACTGACAAAGATGGTATCATGACTTCCCATAGGTACCAAAACTTACCAGAATTAACCTTATCGGTAACGATAAGCATACTTGAAATTGTTCCAATGGCAGCTAAGAATTAAAGTAAAAACATAGACCAAATCGAATCATCAGCATAAATATACTCTTTGTGAAGCTTAAATACAGATGGTGTATAAGATAACTAGAGTAGTATATTCTTCAGTTTTCTGTCCATTTCCATGCTGTTGCCAGCTATCGAGAATAAAAAAAATTGTTCTCACAATTTCCTTTGAAGCATATGCATGATAATGTACAAGTTCTAAGGAACAACTATACGTTTTATCATAATGTGTTGTATCATCGGAACAATTTTCATAGAGTTTAGATGTAAATCTTAAGGGACAATGATACAACAACAACAACAACAAACCCAGTGTATTCCCATACAGTGGGATATGGGGAGGGTAAGATGTACGCAGTCCATACCACTACCTCAGATACTTGGAAGCATTATACTTCTCTCAATAAGCATTAAAATTTTCTCAAAAAGCATACAATTGAATCATAGCACTTGGTTTAAACTCTAAAAAAATCAACACAATTCACAGATTATGAACCACAAGAAATCTAACACACATTCAGAAAAGTACTTAACTAGAGATAAGCAAAAGAAAAACTCCAATTAAGCACTTAGATCATCAAAAAAGCAAAATATTTTCCTTTTTTCCCAAATAAAAATAAAAGTTGTAGAAAGAAGATCATACTATTGTGAGTTGTAAGTATTTTGTTCCAATTACAGAGCTACTGACTACCAACTGTTGCTCTGGTAGAGTTAGAGCTACTTCAAAGTTCCATAAAAGCCAAAAGTTGTCTCCTTTTTCCCTATTTTTCTCATACTTTTTAACTAAGCTCCAACCCAAATACCACCAAAACCCACTATGCCACAATTACTTAATGAATCTTTTCCTTCTAGTACTATTTGAGTTGATAATAATAAAATAAGAAAATTTATTCAACATGATAGAAAAATTATGTAAGAAACAAAAATGGTAAGTTTATTTTTCTCCCAGAAACTCTAACCCATCAAATCCAATAACATATATATTTTTGTTTGTACTATTTTGGATAATATGGAAGAAAAACTGAAGCTTTTTTTACCCAGAAGTTGATGTTGGGATAAAACAGAAAGATGAAACCAGCTCCTCCTTCTTGTGATAGGAACCAGCTCCTCCTTCTTGTGTAGTGAAATTATGTTCAATTTTTATTTGTAAATATAATGATAGTATTAATATAGCAACTCAAGTCTTATTAAGAAATAGACCCAAACAAGCAAAATTTAACTCAAATTAGAAATTCAAATTTCAATTTTTGAACAAAATTGGCCTCAAATCAAACCCAGACGAGCAAAAAAGAAATAATTAAAGAAACTTTTTACCAAGCACCATAACAGAAATTAGTTATGGACATACCTTTGAAATTCTTGCAATAGGGAGAAGAGAGAGAGGGGAGAAAGTCCTAAATTTGGAGACAACGATGATCTGTGCTTATGTGAAGATTTTGTTGGAGGTGAAGAAGAGAAGTGTATAGCGTATAAGATCTTTGTCTAGAAAATGTCTTCCCTTGACTTATTAGGAAAGTCATAAAGTCATTTTTCCTCAAAATAAGGAAAATTAGTGGCTTTGAAAAGTATTTTCTAAATATTTTTTTACAACCAAACAAAAGAAAATAGAAATATATTTTCTAGAAAACATTTTCCATCATACCAAACACACCCGTAGAATATTTCTTTACATATTTTAAGATATTGAATTGATTTTAGGTATAAAATTCGGAGTTCCAAAAAAAAAAAAGAAAAATATGACATAGACATATGGTAGTCTAATATCTGCCAACAAAAAGTCAACATTAACAGTTAGGAATGGTGATTTTGCAATTTTACCCAAGTTTTTAATCAGATCAGCTATCCACAAATGCAAGGTATACTTAGGGCCCGTTTGGCCATGAAAATTTTTCTCTTTTTTTCGGAAAATTTTTCCGGAGTTGAAAATTGTGGTGTTTGGCCAATAAAATTCCAAAAATAATTCTGGAAAAAATTTCTGAAAAGAGAAAATAGATTTTTGGTGTTTTCATAATTTTTCAACTCCAATTTCAATGTTTATTATTATTACATATGTAACTCCCCGATTTTCTGAACCAGAATACTACACGGTGCTCATGACCCCAAAGGACCACAAGCTAACCCATGACTGATATTTGTACCTATATACTATATAATATAATATAAAAATGCGGAAAACATGTACTGCAAGGCCATAAGGTTCAACTGAATAAACATCTAATAAGAATAATATCTAAAAATGGTATAACAATACCAACACAAAATTGTAATAACTGTCTAACATGCTGTAGTCTGAAAGCCTCTAAACTGTCTGAATAAGGAGTTGATGGAAAATGTCCCCAACTAACTCTATCTAACAACTGAAATAAACTAAAATGATAAATGAAGTAATAATCATATAGTCCTCGAATGAGAAGGACTCACTGAAACTCTGAGCACTGGAATGCTACTGCTGATTTGGAGCTCATGCCTCTGAACCTATGGTCTAACATAAGAGAAAGCACCATAGCGTAAATGCGTCAGTACGTTTATGTACTGAGTATACGAGTGAGGTAGGCTAAATGCAAAGGGTTATATGTATGAAAAATATTGACTGATATGAACGTGAGAATACAGACATGAATACATAACTGTAACTGAAATCGTTGATATACTGACTACTAAGTCTGAATACTGACAACTTGAGTTTACTGATACTGAGATACTGAAAGTTGGAGTTTATTGATATTGACATGTAAATCACTAATAAGTGATGGATCTGATACTGTGTTACTGAATACTGAGAGACTGATATTGCATTACTGATAAGGAATGATTGTTTCTAACAGTTCAAATTATGAAGAACTGGTCTGATTGACTGTATCTGGCAGTCTTGATATACTGAAATCTAAAAAACTATTTGAGTTCTTTTATTGAGACTGAGACTGAAACTATAACACCCCAAAATGGGTCCCAGAGCGTCACACGGTGCTTGAGGCTTTGAGTAGCCCCAAGCTAACCCTTTGAGCTATTTTCATTCAGTTCAACACAAATCAATGGGGTTTCCATAAATAACCCTTAAATATCAACAGAGTAATCATCATCCAAGAATAAAAGAATTTTGGAAAGATAACAAAATACGACTTATTAGTCAACTCCCAACATCTATACTAGTTTGGTAAGCCTCTAAGAAAATCAATAAAACTAGCGAGCCATTGAGACATGGCCTAACTGACTCATACTCAGTTATCAAATATAAACAATTCCAT
This sequence comes from Capsicum annuum, assembly GCF_002878395.1. Taxonomy (NCBI): domain Eukaryota; kingdom Viridiplantae; phylum Streptophyta; class Magnoliopsida; order Solanales; family Solanaceae; genus Capsicum; species Capsicum annuum. Next base: position 175,518,529 of record NC_061111.1, read on the forward strand.
GAAACCAACATCAGACATCACGTCCTCAAAACATGAGGACTCACCGCAACAGAGGATGTAGAACAGCGTGCCCAAAGAATCACTATCAAACCTGGAACTGAGCACCTGAACCTACATTCCAAGAAAATATAGCCCACATCCGAAGATGTGGGTCAGTACCATAGAAAGGAACTGAGTATATGGGGGTGTATGCAGTTTTATAAACATCATCATCATAAATATTTATAAGAAATATGCAGGATGTATGAAAGACTCACATAGCCCGAAGAAAATCATCATAATCATGAGAGGATGAAATAAGTATAATAACATATGTGAGTGATCATATAATTTGTCAATCACTTTAAATTCATCAAGAATATCAATTATCATAGTGTAAATATCATTTAAATCTTTCTAAAGAATAACTTTCACAATTCCACTTTCAAATCACTTCACCGTTCATCATAGACACAATGAAACACACACACACTGGGAGATCCTATAACCGACATAAACCATGTGAGCTACATAGAGTCCAACGTACAACCCACGTTGGGGAAAGCCATCCTATTGGAATAGAACTTCCAATATTAATCTAAAAACACTAGTGATCACTATATAAATCAGCCTCAGGCTCACATCCTATGGGGGCACGTAGTTCTAGGGAAGTAAGGTCACTTTATACCTCCCACTCGGTACTAAATATTAGTCTCAAACTTAGCTCAAAAATTTAAATCAACCTCATGCTCACATTAAAGAAAATCCACAATAAACACTTCAATAATTTTCATCGGGAACCAATTTACTACCCCTTTATCATAATAAATAAAAACGTGGATTTCTTTCATAGTCGAGTTCAAAATAACTCATTCACGACCAAAAGGTCAAAATCATGATAAATATCGGTCAAGATTCATGCTTTATATCACCACACATGTAAATTCATCTTTCAAAATTATAAATATCAAGATTTCATAATAATCATCATAAGATATGGGTTCATACTTCAAATTCATAAAAATCAAATAAAAATCATGCCTTTGTAAAGAAAATTACTTTTGGGCACAAGAACAAAAGAGAGTTCTTGTTGAAAAACCCCACATACCTTGAATGATGAACTTTAGATCGATACTCATTTTTGAG
>NC_061111.1:175519753-175534263 GCF_002878395.1 Capsicum annuum
TATAGAATTAATGGTGAACTTTGGAGGTTCTTGAAGTTCTTGAACTAGGACCTTGGAATCTTGAATAAATTTGCAGAATTAATGGTAAACTTTGGAGGTTCTTGAAGTTCTTGAACTAGGAACTTGGAATCTTGAATAAATTTGTAGAATTAATGGTGAACTTTGGAGGTTCTTGAAGTTGGGTGTAGGAGCTTAGAGTTTTCTTTTTGAGGGAACTTGATGAAATATAACATATAATACTTCGAATAGGCTTTTATATAGAGTTTGGACGGATTTTGGGTGAGGGGGAATGACCAAAACGCCCCTAAAAAATCAAATAATTTTTTAATCTATTCTTTGGTAGACTGTTTTGATAGTCTGAAGTAGATCAACCATAACATTTTACTCTGATATCCAAATTGGATGAAACCAATTTCATTAGAAATAGGACTCTCATATCTTTCCGTTGATATATAGTATCTTACCCAGATCATTATGTTCGAGGAGTTATAATCGTTTGACATTGACCCAAAAATTCACTTTTGATAGGCTGAAGTAGATCGACCATAACTTTTTGCTCCAATAGACAAATTAGATGAAACCAATTTCATTGGAAAGAGGACTCATATATCTTTCCGTTGATATATAGTAGATCACCTAGATCATTATGTACAAGGATTTATGATTGTTTAAAGTTGGAGCAAAAATACTCCAGACCTCAATACTTTTTTCCTGCACGTTTTATTGTTCACTACTATTCACGGTTTGATCGGAATATTCATAACTCATCGCTTGGGTAAGGACAGTTGTGAGTGACCCTTATCTGGCAGGTACTCAAAATAAGAACAGTGGGAACCCTAACTTGACAGGTTAATCCACCTCATTAACCCTAATCACACTCTAAACTAGTAGGTGAGTTCCCATCCTTGGGTTCACTCGATGCTAATTCTACTCCTATCTGAAGAGACTGAACATGAATAACTAAAATGAACTGATTCTGAGTTTACTGAGTTCCGTAGCTGAGGGAATATATTGATGTATGAGGATTTACAGAGAGTACTATAGTTATTGAGATTTTACTTAGAATACTGTGGAATTCTACTTTCTATCTAAATAAGGCTGAATCTACAAGTTGATGAGGTTACTGAGGTTTTGAACTGAATACTACTAATACATGATAACTAGCTGAGAATACTGCTCTTTCTGAGTACTGAGTTCATGAGATTTTTGAGAGTACTGAAGTACAGAGATTACTGAAGTTACTAAGAGAACTAGAATTTTTGAAGCTTACGATATCACTAAGTACTGAGATTACTGATATTAATTGAGATTTACTGAGATTAATTGGGTTACTGAACTTTCCTGAGTCACATGACTGAATGATTTCTATGGAACATGGAATGACTGAGAGTATCGTGAAACATGACATGGCTCTAGGCACACAGCTATAGTTTTTGGGTACGAATACCCCCAGGACTCGGTGGAATGAAACTGACTTACACATGACACAACTTGATCACACGATCGGAGTCCACAATCCACAATATCATAAGTAGGGGATATTATACTTTATGTAGTTATTCGACATATGAAACATGGTAGGCGCAAGCATGGATATATTTCATGTCCATAATTCATATCTCCATTATCATACATGTTTCATACCACAACAATAATAACACATAAATAGCATGAAAATCCATATTGAAGTGTATAACTAACATGGACTTGTCATTTAGATATCATGGAATCATGTAAGTATGAATTTATAGCATCCTAGGCATTTTATCAAATACCTTGCATGCATTCTTTAAGGCATAAGTGGATTTCATACTTGGATCATATCAAACCACCCAAAGTTCATGTTTTACAAATAACAACCACATATATTCCATGAAAACACCTTTAGATATCATCTTGAAACTTAAACAACAATCATCAACAAGTACATGCTCATATCAACACAAAAAGTTTACAAAATAACATTTAAAAGCATGATTCTTGAGCTTCATGAACGAATTGAATCCATAGATGAACACTACGCATACCTTAGAAAGGAAACCTTGATGATTTGCTGGAGATTTCTTGGATTGGGAAACTTAATTCTCGATTATCTTAGAAAAAGGCTTGAATCTTGCTTTTGAGAGATAATTTTGATGAAAACCCTAATCTTGTGGTTGAGAGTGTAACAGAGGATTTTTTTTTTAGATGCTTAATTGAAGAAAAATAGGAAAAATTACGCCTCTTTAGGGTTATAAGTCGTGGAAGATAAAGGAAATGACCAAAATACCGTTACAAAATAAATTCCTAGTTGCTGAAAAATCATAGCTGACGACATTGGTGATAGGGCGTTAGATTTTTTATAAGTCGTCAAAAATATCATCAGATTTGTGATAAGTTATCACAATTATCATCACTTGGGAGCTGGTTTCTGCCTAAAGATGACGACGTTTGTGATAGGGTATCACAAATGTAATAATCTATCACAAATGTCACCACTTAGGTGCTGGTTTTTGCTTAAGGCTAACGACCTTCGTGATAGGGCATCATAAATGTGATAAGCTATCACGAATATCGTCACACTATTTCCATCCTGACATACTGGAGTAAAATAGGCATAACACTTTGCTCTGATATCAAATTTAGGCATTGGTATCATTGGAAAGATAATTCCAAGATCTTTCATTTGATATAAAGTAAGACACCCAGTTCGTCATATACAACGAGCAATGGTCGATTGAAATTGACCCCAGTTTTGACGTTCACTAAAACTTGAATGATAGGAAAGATTTCAACTTCTACTTGACTTGGGGAACCTCTATGATCTAAATTCATACTCAAATAGATTTCCACACTACATAATTGATTATCAGACTAAATTTACATAGGATTCAAGGCTTCTGAAACGTCTACGTATAGGAATGATGGATTTTCATTCTAGTCCAAAATATGGGCTATTACAATAGTCCGCCTTAGGAACATTCGTCCTCGAATAAGACGGACTGGTAGGGGAGAAAGACAACTGATGTGAGTACTGAGCATGAATGACTGAACATGATTTCATGGCTGACATGACTGAAAATTGAGCATATCATACTGTACATGTATATATGATGCTTGGGTAGCTGATTTATAAATATAGGACTGGGTGTTACAATAAACTAAGTTTCTCAAACTGAGAATGCATATCTGATGCATAAATAATAAGCTGATTCCATGCATATCTAATGTATAATTATATGACTGACATGATACGTGAATGCATGACTGAAAGTACTGGTAAGCTGATCACGCATATCTGATGCGGGAATACATAACTGAACTAAATCATGAACATGTATTGGTAAAGATACCAAGTTTGAACTGAAAAATGAGCATAGAACTAAATACCAAGTTTGGTACTAAAATTTGAACATGAGAATGAGTAAGCTCAAAGAAGACTACTACCATGAACTGAAAATACTAATGAGTCTAAGAATGATTACTCAATATGCATGAGTGGAAACATAAGAACATAACTGAATTTGGAACTTGATTCATGAACTGAACTGAGCCTGTAATACATGATATGGATAGAGTATCGTATCGTGGACTAAATTGAGCTATTGAATACATGGCTTACTGTTGAGTTTTGGATCTAGAGGGTCAGCTTATAAGTGACACTTCCTCCAAGATAGATTCATTAAAGAAAACGGCTTGTTTAAATCATAAAAGTTTAGGGGCTACAATGTATCTGCCACTTAGGACATTATGTCCCTTGAAGAATGCTAAACTTTATAGAGAAACTAGGGCGATGCTCAAGGCACCTATGTACGAAATCATAACTGATTATCTGAGATTTGAAACTGAAGCGTGATGCACGAATGCATAGACATACTGACTTATCTGATTAACTGAGTAACTGGTAACTGAATGTTGGGTATGCAAGGCTGAATTGTACTTAATCTAAATAGCTGGGTTGAAGCCATAATGTATTATGCATATGAGAAAGGACCGACTGAGTAACATGAGATGACAGATCATGATTTCATATAAGCTATATTATCTAAAAATGCAGGACCAAGCATATTACATGATATGGAAATATTTCATAGACTGAGGTATTGAAATACCTATAACTGAATAGCTAGTAACTGTATGCTATGGTCCGACAAGATTGAAACTGAACTGAATTTTCTGATCTGATTACTGAACTAAAGTTGATATTATAACTACGAATGCAACTGGGAGCCATACTAGAACTAAATGTTGGGTCGTGATAACTGAATACTGAAACTAAGGTTTTGACTGATACTAAAGTGCTTAATTTTAAGACTGAGCACTAATTACTGAGTGTTGAGTGCTGAAACTGTAACTGAGATGGCAACTGAGTTATGATAGTCGTATAATGAAGGATGACATAAGTCAAGGGTCTGAATATACATTCACACTCTGAACTTTCCAATTTTCTAAATATTACCTCTTGATAGCCATTTGCTTGCATACAAATAGGATATTCAAGTTTATCTTCGTATCTACATCCTTATATAAAACATGCATTCAATAATCTGCTCTTAACATGAAATATTAACTCTCTCCCAGCTAAGCAATTTCACAACACTACACTATTCTCATAAAGAGAGCTCATGGAGGGTTAAATCAGGAGAACCTAAAACATGAATGGATACTAACTGAACTTGACAAATGACTGAAACCTAAGAAATAGAATATCAACAACAAGGATTTACCAAAAAGGTCTAAACTGAGTATTTACGTGATATAGTCTGAATTTATCTAATCAATGAGGGCGTAGCATGAGTCATGGAAACTAAGTATATTGGAGAGCATGATACATGTACATGAGTCATGAGCTGTATGATCTGAGTCTGGAATTTCTGAGTTCATGGAACATGATTTGTAACACTGAGTGATCTAGAACTTAACTCCCTATACTAGGAACTGAAAGCACACACAATTCTATGGAATACGTGTGAACATAAGCTATATCCATGGAATCTGAGACATGAAGCATGCATAGGCACTACGCTGACTGAAGTACGGAGCTTTATGCTGAGATAAGGATGGGTCGGGAATCATCTTCCCTAATAGATTTTTTGTACATACTGGCACTACTACTGGAATCTGAGAGGCTGACTTAGTTACTTGATCTATTATATCTCCCTTAGCTTAAAGCCATCATCATAAGTCCGCGAGCACTAAACTAATCTCTGAACTGAAATACAATCATCATCATATACTTACGCTAATCAACCCATGCTCTCCTTACTGAACACATCATCTACCTCTGTTTTCTCATATACTACTAATATCACATTCTCACCTTAATGCTTAATTTCAAGTCAATAAACTTAAATTTGTAACTCACACTATTCAAGCCTACTGATTCATTATAGCACAACTATCACTATGAATACATAATCTATTCAAACTGTATATCACATCCCAACTTTCCTACTACTAAAATACTGGGTTCATGCTTCTAACTCTGGGTCATATGCTACCATACGATTTGGAGAAGGGATCTAATAACATATCTAAATTTGGGTTTGAGAATGATTTCTCATGACCATGAATGAGATCCATACAACTTTGGAACATAACTTAACTGATGAGATACTGTTTAGGAAAGCCCTATCTTTATGAATTAAGCTTCACTATTTTTGTTACCTTGGAAGTAAGGTAAATATGATATGAGGGAAGCATAATGTGAAACTACATGGGTTCTTTAGAGAACCTTGCTATAGCACGATCTGAGATATGAAAGAAGGGAAACTGTTCCTAAAATATCTCATAGCCTTCTGCATATAAGTGTGGTGCATAACACATATATGTACAAGACTCTACTAGATACGACTTTCAGACTTCCTAGGACACTATTGAACCTTAGACTCTAATACCAAGTTTTTAACACCCCGATTTTCTGAACCAGAATACTACACGGTTCTCATAACCCCAAGGATCATAAGTTAACCCATGACTATATCTGTACTTGTATACTGCATAATATAACATAAAAATATGGAAAACATGTACTGCAAGGCTGTAAGGTTCAACTGAATAAATATCTAATAAGAATAATATTTGAAAATGATATAAGAATACCAAAATAAAACTGTAATAACTATCTGACATGCTGTAGTCTAAAAGCCTCTAAACTGTCTGAATAAGAAGCTTATGGAACATGTCTCCAACTAACTCCATCTAACAACTAAAATAAACTGAAATGATAAATGAAGTAATAATCATATAGTCCTCAAATGAGAAGGACTCACTGCAACTCTGAACACTTGAATGCTACTGCTGATATGGAGCTCATGCCTCTGAACCTATGGTGTGACATAAGAGAAAGTACCATAGCATAAATGCGTCAGTACATTTGAATATACTGAGTATACGAGTGAGGTTGGATAAATACAAAGGGTTATATGCATGAACAATACTGACTGATATGAACGTGAGAATACATACATGTATACATAACTGTAACTGAACTCATGGAGATACTGACTACTGAGTCTGAAAACTGACAACATGAATTTACTGATACTGAGATACTGAAAGATTGAGTTTACTAATATTGATATGTAAATCACTAATAAGTAATGGATCTGATACTGTATAACTGAATATTAAGAGACTGATATTGCATTATTGATAAGGAATAATTGTTTCTGACAGTTCGAATTATGAAGAACTAGTTTGATTAACTATTTCTGACAGTCCTAATATACTTAAATCTGAAGAACTATCTAAGTTCTTTTACTAAGACTGAGACTGAAACTGAGACTGTGGGAAGTAGTTGTCTAACCGACATGCCCCAATAACTCATATAGCTAAGTTGGAGTCCAGTCTCTACCCCAACTGGAGGGATGTCAATACCGCGCCACTGGTAAGGACAACTATGAGTGACCTTTATCTGGCATGTACTTTAATGAGAATGGTGGGAACCCTAAATTAACAGGTTAAGCCACCTCATCAACCTTAATCTGACAGGTTAAGATGTCTTAACCTACGCTGGCTACGTTATTCTACAACACAAGGATGACTACTAAGAATCACACCCTAAACTGGTAGGTGAGTTCTCATTCTTGGGTTCACTCGGTGCTAAATTCTACACCCATCTGAAGAGACTGAACATGAATAACTATAATGAACTAATTCTGAGTTTACTGAGTTCTGTAGCTGGTAGAATATACTGATGTATGAGGATTTACAGAGAGTACTATAGTTACTGAGATTTTACTTGGAATACTGTGGAATTCTACTTTCTATCTGAATAAGGCTGACTCTACTAGCTGATGAGGATACTAAGGTTTTGAAATGAATACTACCGATACATATAACTAGCTGAGAATACTACTCTTTCTGAGTACTAAGTTCATGAGATTTTTTAGAGTACTGAATTATGGAGATTACTGAAGTTACTAAGAGCACTAGAATTTTTAAAGCTTCCGATATCACTAAGTACTGAGATTACTGAGATTAACTAAGATTTACTGAGATTAACTGGGTTACTGAACTTTCCTCAGTCACATGATTGACTGAGTTCTATGGAATATGGCATGATTAAGAGTATCGTGAAACATGACATGGCTCTAGGCACACAACTATAGTTTTCGGGTACGAATACCCTCAGGACTCGATGGAATGAAACTGACTTATACATGACATGACTTGATCACAAGATCAGAGTCCACAATTCACAATATCATAAGTAGGGGATATTATACTTCATGGTTTTATTCAACATCTCAAACATGGTAGGGGAAAGCATAGATATATTTCATGTACATAATTCATATCTCCATTACCATACATGCTTCATACCATAACAATAACAACACATAAATAGCATGGAAATCTATATTGAAGTGTATAGCTAACATGAACTTGTCATTTAGATATCATGGAATCATGTAAATATGAATTTATAGCATTCTAGGCATTTTATCAAACACCTTGCATGCATTCTTTAAGGCATAGGTGGATTTCATACTTGGATCATATCAAACCACCTAAAATTGATATTTTATAACTAACAACCACATATATTCCATGAAAACACCTTTAGATATTATCTTGAAACTTAAACAATAATCATCAACAAGTACATTCTCATATCACAACTAAAAGTTCACAAAATCACATTTAAAAGCATGATTCTTGAGCTCTATGAATTAATTGAATCCATAGATGAACACTACACATTTCTTAGAAAGGAAACCATGATGAATTTCTGGAGAGTTCTTGGATTGGGAAACTTAATTCTCGATTATCTTGGAAAAAGGCTTGAATCTTGCTTTTGAGAGATGAGTTTGATGGAAACCCTAATCTGGTGGTTGAGAGTGTAAGAGAGGGTTTTTTTTTAGATACTTAACTGAAAAAAATGGGAAAAATTATGCCTCTTTAGGGTTATAAGTCATGGAAGGTGAAGGAAATGACCAAAATACCCTTATGAAATAAATTTCCAGTTGCTGAAAAATCATAGCTGACGACATTGGTGATAGGGCGTCAGACTTATGATAAGTCTTCAAAAATGTCGTCAGATTTGTGATGAGTTATCACAAATGTCGACACTTAGGAGTTGGAATCTATCTAAGGCTGACGACCTTTGTGATAGGGCATCACAAATGTGATAAGCTATCACGAATGTCGTCACACTATTTCCATCCTGATATGATGGAGTAAAATAGGCATAACTCTTTGCTTCAATATTGGATTTAGGAAAAATTGGTATAGTTGGAAAGATAATTCAAATATCTTTGATTTGATATATAGTAAGCCACCCAGTTCGTCTTATACAACGATTTATGATCGATTGAATTTGACCCAAGTTTTGACGTTCACTAAAATTTGAACGATAGGAAAGCTTTCAACTTGTACTTGAGTTAGGGAACCTCTATGATCTATATTTATTCTCAAATAGATTCCCACACTAAATAATTGATTAACACACTAAATTTACATAGGATTCAAGGCTTTTGAAACGTCTACGCATAGGAATGACGGATTTTTATTCTAGTCCAAAATATGGGGTATTACAACATATAACCCCAATCTTTTAATTTTTTACTTAAAACTATCTTTATAATATTACTTTTTCAATATTACGTATATAACTATTTTAAAGAATAAGATAATTATAATTTCAAACTTAATGCTATCCTAATTAATATATATCTCTTTTTCTCTCTCATCATTATTTTTCTCCCTTATTTAATTTTCTCCCTTATTTAAGACATTATTTTACTGCTAATGATCCTAATTACTATAATAATAATAATAATAATAATAATAATAATAATAATAATAATAATAATAATAATTTTTCTGTTGTGATATGGACGTTTAATAAATTATAGTCGTATAATTAATAATGGACAATTGTTTTCTATATTTATGGAATTAATAAAGTTGTAGCAGATTAGTTTACCACTGCCACAAATTATTCTCGTTTTAAATTTGATTATATATTATATTGTGTACATCTTTATTATACTATTCAAATATAAATAGTTTATACCATATATATGCTAAAAATATAAATCGGTGATACATATTTTTCATAAAAAAAATATGTTCAATTTAATAAATTTATACCTTAAACTACAACTGCTACCTTTATATAACATAATAATTGGTATCTTTATACAAAAAGTATTATATTTATACCCATAGATATATAAAGTATTATATTTATAAAAGAAATATACAAAGTATGTTATATATAAAGTTTAAACCATGTATATACCATATACACATATATATATATATACAAAGTATTAAGAAACATACTAAGAATATTTATGTTATAAATATACAAAGTATGTTATATACGAAGTTTATACCATGTATATACTGTATGCACACATATATAAATATACAAAGTATAAAAATATACTAAACATATTTATATATTTATGGTATATGATATAATATACCATAAATATGCAAAGTATGTTTTACGTAGAAATAATTTATTCACACACAGTGAACTCTTTAATATATAAGAAAATTAAAGAAATAAATAGCGGCACCCTAAAATTTAATAACAACTCATCATTTCCTATTTTTTAGGAAACGAAAATAAAGAAAATAAATTAAATAAATTCCTTAAAAAATAAATTTGTTTGAAAGATAATATTTGTTACTTAAAAAATAGGAAGTAGTGATCTGTTAATATAACATCCATATTTAAAATTTTTCAAATATGAAAAAACGACTACTAATGTAAATATTATATATGTCATAATTGAAATTCATTAAATATGACCATGTATATGTAATTATTTTTATAAAAGTGGCTAATTGTATTCTTTTCCCATTAGTAGGTAAATTTTAGTTGGGTGATTTTGATAGTTTGTAAAAGTTGGGGCATAAAATCATATTTAAATTTTATTTTCAAAAGTAAAAAAAAAAATTCAAAAAAGACAACACAACTCCAACTTCAACTCCAACTCCGAAAAATTTTAATTTTCATGTCCAAACGGCTACTTAATCAAATCACCAAAAGACATTTGCAGTGTGCCAACAAATTTCAACAATGGAAAATCTGGCGGAGTATTGAAATCTATGCTACCACCAAAACCACCGGGTAATCCTGGCTCAGGACCAATGCAACCACCCATGTTTGATTTCTTTGGTTTTGCACCTTTTATATTCGAAGCCCGGAGCAAATTCCCATGCAGAAAGTAATTTTTAATAATATTGGAGTACTTAATTTTTTCTCTTTAAATTAGGCATTGTTTTAGTTAAACTCTCTTCACTTTTGATTAAAACAATAATAATAATAATAATAATAATAATAATAATAATAATAATAATAATAAAAGACGATACTATTTCATATTCTTTAAAATGGATTTCATATTAATAGTTAATCAATTCATTGATGTTTGCTTAGGAAATAAAAAGGTCATAGGATTTCAAGAATTGCTTTTCACGATGTGAGTTAAATTTACTCTAGATATTTTATTTGTTTTTAAAATTATGTAATATAGTCCATAATTTATCACAAGTTTTTTCTTCATACCTGAAATTTATCAGTTGGCTCATTGTAAGGACTTGAGTTTCCACTCTCAATTTGTTGGTGTTTGTCTAAGGAATAAAGAGAGAATATGATTGATGCTTATCTAACTTGATTTGATTGCATGTCTAGATTGATGGATGCTTGATTTTCTAACCCTCAGCTTCTTCACTGGTTTTTTCAGCATAATATAATTCAACATGTGTGTATATATATCTTCTTTGTTTTCATTCAAAATTATTCTTTATGGTCAAAATTTTTGCTTAGACAAGAATTAGTAGTATCAAAATCAAAGCTTTCTGATCACTATTATATCTTTTTTTATAGTTTACGGGTCGTAGATGAATGTCGGTTGGCTTTGAAGAATTTCTTGTGTAAAAGTTAGGTTTAATTGTATTGTTTTGATATCTTTATTATCTTATTATTTTATTTTAATTCACAGATGCTAGATGAACGCGGGGTGACTTTGAAATTTTTTTTTACGTAAATGTTAGGTTTAATTGTATTATCGTAATATCTTTATTAGTTTGTTATTTTTTGGTAGTTTAAAGTTCGTAGATGAATCTCGATCGACTTTGAAATTTTTGTGTGTAAAATTTAAGTTTAATTGTGTTGTTTTGATATCACTTTTATCGTATTATTTTGTTGCAGTTTACAGGTGATAGATAAATGTTGGTCGGCTTTGAGGAATTTTTTTATGTTAAAGTTAGGTTTAGTTGTATTGTTTTGATATCTCTATTATCGCATTATTTTGTTATTATTTATAGGTGGTAGATGAGTGTCGAACGACTTTGAGAAAATTTTTGTGTGTAAAGATTAAATTTAATTGTATTATTTTGATGTCTCTATAATTGTATTATTTTTTTGCAATTACAGATGGTAGATGAATGCCGATCGACTTTTAAAAATATTTTTGATAAATATTAGGTTTAATAAATAAATTCTTCATCTTTACATACTCAAAAGATATTAAATTTAATTATTATATTCGTCTTTATTATTTAAAAAAATATCCTATTTAATGTAATGTTCAAACTCATTAAAGCGAGGTACACGCGCAAGACGCGTACACCTAAACTTGTATATATTAAAAGTGTGAAAACCCTTAAAAAAGTGATTTGAACTATTTGCCCTACACTAAAAATCGCCGCTTTAGACAAAATTGTCTTTTTCACCTTTTTAATAATTAATTAATTAATTAATTAATTAAAAATTAAAATATCCTAAAATATATGGTAAGAACAAATTTATGGCAAATTAATATTAATAGATTTTTTTTCCTTATGTACATGAAAAGAGAGTCTTAAAATAGATGTTAAGTAAAAAGAAGAGAAAGGTATCTTTTAAAAATTGATATATGGTAATAAAGTCATTCCAGAAAAATAGATTTGTCGAAAAAAGTTAACCTTTTACAATTAAAAAAGAATTTGTTGACTTAATCTAACGAAAAAAGCATGGGAGACTTGGACTTTTAAAAGCAAAAAGTAGAGAAAAAGGCCGAAATTTTAGGATATAAAATTAAATGTTAAAATAATTAAAAAATTAATATGAAAGTCTTAAATTTGATTTTTATGTTCAATTAAATATTACTTTTTAGACATCTCCTTATTTGCAATTAATTTAATTTTCCAATTAAATTATACAATCTTTCCTATTGTAACATAAAACTGAAATTGTATGTCTTTGCTAAAATCTAATTATAAATTTTATTGTTATTGCATTCTTCTTATGGATTTTAATTTTTCTTTTATAATTCTAACAAATTTACCATATTAGACAATTCCATTGGAATAAGGAAAATAAAATTACATTATAAAAGGAAGAAGAAAAACATGTAAAGAAGGGAACAAAGAAAGGAAATTTTGAAAAGTAAAACCCTGTGAAAACCTTTTATATATATTATCTCATTTTAATTTAAATTGAGAGTTTAAACTCTCAAAGACAACTCCTATAATAAATATATCGAGTTATATGCTATAGTTCTTCTTTTACAACATTGTGTTCTTCGTTTACGACAAATTAGTTTTGCTTCATATCTATTTTCCACTAAATTTTTATAGTTCTTTAATTCTGATGTTATAGTTCAACCATCAAATTTTATGTTGCTTTTTATTTTTCATCTCTAATGTCTTCCTCTGCTTTTAATTATCTAGGTCAATAGCCTTTGTTTCGTACATTGATAATGTTAGTTGTTTTGTATCGATTTGTAAATATATATACTATTTACGCTTACTATATAAATTTTATTTATTTTTTTATAACTATTATTCTTTTATTTGAAAAGTTTTAGGATTTGCCCTCTTCATATCGAGTGAATGAACGAGGATTAAGGTGGTGTTGAACGATTGATTTGGAAAAAGGTGAAGGTGGAGTGCAGTAAAGGTGGCACCATTCATGACTTGAAGAAGTTAGTTGTTGCATAGACTTGAATAAACAATAGGTAACTTTTCGATTCTTAGAATTTTATTGCAATTCGAGGTTGCTTTTGGCGTTAATTAGGAAAGTTGATATAATGAATGAATTTAATGTTGTGTTAAGAGTAAAAAATTGAGATTGAATTTATTTTTGATGCTTTTGTTGCATTGGAATTAAATGATTAATTTGTATATGTAATTATGCTTCTATGCCCTTCCGTTTTACTATACATATATTTTATGAATATATCAAAATAATTTGAGGATTTGGTGGTACAAAAAGTTTCTGAAGGACGAACAAAATGAGTAAACATGGGATGGACTAAGGATATGTACTAGGATATACTTATTCTTTACAGATTCTTGTTTGAATTTTAAATTTGTATCTACCACTTAGGTACGTATATTCTTCAAAGGGCCAACATAATATCGATCATATCAACATAGAAAATAAGAAAATTGTAACAATAAACGTGAAGTAGAGGAATTGTATATAGGAGAATCCCAAATTGACATATGAAGATAGTAGAAAAAGAATAGATTGATGTGACCATTAACTTGTGTAGAAAAGAATAGATTATACGTCTCCATTTACAAATAGAGAATGGGTACTAGAATATGTGTAAGTACCCCGCCCTCCCCGTAAATTTGCTTTGGCGTTTTTATGACTGTAATTAACATTAATGTTGAATGTTTATGTGTGAAGAAAAAAAGGATTCAGACACCCTCCGTTCAAAAAGAAAAAAAAAGTGATGCTCCATATTATTGATGATGAAATACATCACAGGGAGGTCCAAAATTCTAGGTTCTAGAATCATGAAAAAAAAATTAGAAAAGAAGAAACAAAAGAATACTATAAAATTGTACTCACAATCTTGATGACTAAAATAACATCTATCTAATTGTTTTGTGATTTACAATTTATTTTTTGATAAAATTTATTTTTAATGTCTTCATATATATCTTATTTTTTTATAATATAAATTTATGCTAAATTTCTCATTTAGGTGAAATACGCTTAATACATGTGCAACACACGTATCCTAATCTCTCTCTCTCTCTCTCTCTCTCTCTCTCTCTCTATATATATA